>NW_016690520.1:172809-201378 GCF_001604755.1 Lepidothrix coronata | reverse complement strand
GCCAAAATTATTTCGACCGAGCGAGCTGGGTAATTCTGAGGGCATTCACGCCTCTTTGGGTTTTTAATGCAGCTACTCCGAACAGTTCTCTGCAGGTCTCTGTAGTTCTTGGCAGACAATTTTATCTTCTGGATGCAGGTGCTCTAAATTTCAACTTGGGTACCTGTAGTGCACTGAAGTAGAGGCCACTAACACTGTTCAAACTGGCTGTGCCTTCACAGCCAGTTCAGTTTTTACTTTAACAAGGGTCTGACAGCCCCAGTCCTGTTACCTCCTGTACAGATATCAAAATAACAGCACTTATCCCTGATAAACCAAGGGTTATTTCACATCCACTGTTGTTTTTTTTTTTTTTTTTTACTTCCAGCTTCCCATGAAGTGTAAAAGTGGCTCTGCTCAAAAAAAGAAAGGTAAAAGTACTTTCATCGACTTAGTCTATAACCTACCTTAAAAGGCTGGGTTGAATTCCACAGACAGAATATTTCTCCCTGGTAAGTATGATCCTTTTTCATTATATCACAACCAGGATCAGTTTAACTGAAGATATTCTCTTCAGTAATTTCTTTTTCTGCCATTTGCCAGTGCATGTGCATTGCCAGCACTTATTTCTGTGTGTCCAGGTTATGGAATGAAAAGCAGAGATTGGCCAGGTGCAAAGCATGTGTGTGTGCAAATAAGTGAATTACTCAGCTTTGGAAGTGAACCCCCTATAAAACCAGGGAAATGGTGATGTGGTGTCCAATATAATTGAGCAGCAGGTCTGAAAGGGCTTGTTAAAGGACTCCAATGAGGCTCCAGAGGAAGGGAATGCTGCCCAATTGGACAGGCACACTTGGCTCTGAAAATCAGGCCCTGGACACGGACAAATGTGTAGATATGATGAGCCTATTTAAAGGGAAACTAATTAGAAGTATAGACAATCCACCTTTCTTAAATGGAATTATTGCAGTCTCTGATCCATAAATCTGACATTTATGCATATTTATACGCTATTGCTTAATGAATATCTGATTAAGGAACACAGCTGCCAAGAGAATAAATTTGTTGTTAATCAAATGATACTATAAAGACAGATCATCAGAGCTATTAGAACATATTCATTCAGCAGATAAATCTGCTCACTGCAGCCTGTTAGTGCAATGTGTAATGCAAATCAAATTATTCTTTAGAGCTAAACCTTCAGCTTTGCCAGAATAAAAAAGACTTTGCATGGAGGCAGATGAGATGAAATCCTACATTTTTGCAGGGGGTGCATTAAGTCTTATATTGAAAGTAAATTTCACCCTAATTGAACACTAAAGACAGGAATGCTTAAGTCTGTGCACTGAAGATTTGACTGTGGTATGTAATTGCCTCTCTCTTTTGTTGCTGTATCTAATTCAGCACTATAAATTACCAGCTTAATTTTTTTCTTATTGTGCGATGCACTAATGCTATTATTTTGTACTACCAAGAATTAGCAAGTGGCATTTACATTCATAGATCCTTTCATCCAGGGAAAATCTAATAACAACATCGGTCTAAATATTACATTAAAGGGGGCTGGAGCATGTTGGAGATGAAAAGATAGCCTGAGGTAACTGTGAAATGGCCACAGTGTTTACAGGGATCTGTCAAAACGCTACAGCGACTCTCATGAGCTTTGAAATGCTGGTGCATTTTTGAATGTAGATTTGAAGTGCTGTTTGCAGGATTGTGTTTCATGCCAAGTGTATTTTGTGGAAAGAGTATTTATGCTTTAGATATTAATGAAGGGCAGACACGGGGCTTCTGACACGGCCTGTGGTGAGAACAGCCCACCCCTCTCCGTCGGGCACCGACTGTCCAGCACCAGCTTGAGGAGCTCAAGTTTGTAAATCCCCCTGCTGAAGAACCTGCCTGTGCCTTTCCTCCAGTCCCTTGCCAAGTCTGGGCAATATTTTAAAGGGAGATGCTGCATCAGTCCGTAGCTGAAGTGTTCAGGGCACTTTTACACCCAGCACAACCTTTTTTTCCCCCTCATCATGTCCCACACATGCAAAACTCCTGGTTACTTTGCATAAAATATAAAATCAGGCAGATGGTCCGTGTTTCCACCTCCAGCCTACTTTTACTCCCCCACTTAATTTTGCTCCTAAGCCTACTTTTCACCTGATGAGTATTTGCTGATGGTAGTAAATATAATAATCCTGCTTTAGGTCATGTTCAGTTGAAATTATTCCTGCTGGGTTTATTACTATCCATGAAGGAAAAAAAAGGACCTGAGGAAAAAGTCCAACAAGGGGAAAGCTTTTGAGAGGTTCAGGTTTGGGACAACTTGCTCCAGACTGTGGATGGGAATAAGTACTATTTTGCTTTCTCTAGCTGTGGAGATCTTGGCTGGAAGGTGGAAAAGGCTTGGAGAAGAGCAGGAGTAGGCTGGATTATAGTTTCCCTTGGAGCCACTGCCAAGGGAGCTGGGCTGGGGCAAGAGGTGAGAGTATGTTCAGGGAAAGGCTGTCCTGACCCTGGAGATAACTCCAGAGGCAAACTAAAGGAAAGCATCACGAGTGCCCCTGGTTTGCTGGACTGCTCCTGGCACAGAAGAGCAGTTTCCCACTTTGTCCAGGATTGAATGTCAAAATCTAATCTAGTGTTTTATTAATTGCATTTATCATGTACTTTGACCATCTCACATGAAACTTACCCATTAATTTGTCTCTGATGGCCTGACTTGCTCTTAAGAAACCTTTGGAGCTGATTCAGAAAATGTTTTTCGAGCCAGACATTCTGGGTAATTTCTTCTTAAAAGCCAATTAAATCTTCTCAGTCTATTCCATGCATTGCCCACAGAACTGTGGGGGCAAGAGCATGGAATTCAGGTCAATGTGATTGTTAGTGCTGGGGATGTTCCCTTTGGCATTGGCCATCCAGGGGCAAACAGCAGCACTCAGCAGTTTAGTGCCTGAGACAAATAATCCAATAAACACAATGGAGAAAATTAATACTCAAATGGTTCAGGAACTTCTTTGTCTTCCAGTGAACCTTTGCATTCTTATCTGTGTGTGCAGATGCGTGCAGGTGTGTGCAGATGTGTGCAGATGTGCAGGTGCACACACACTGCAGCGCTTCGAGATGGTCCTGGTGGTTTCCCAATTTTGGGGAGAAGTTGCCCAGAGAAGCTGTGGCTGCCCCATCCCTGGAAGTGTCCAAGGCCAGGTTGGATGGGGTTGGAGCAACCTGGGACAGTGGAAGGTGTCCCTGCCCATGGCAGGGGGTGGAACAAGATCATCTTTAAGGTCCCTTCCAACCCAAACCATTCCATGATTCCGTGATCTGTTATTCTGCTCCCAAGCAAACTCCATATCCATAACCAAGCAGCTTTCCAGCATGATTAATGGGCTAGATGAAGGCTTTATATATTCCCTTTTTCCCTAATATATAGTACATTATTCCTTCCTCTAGCCTGAGTTCAGAAAGGGCCTTGATAGTTTTTATTCCAGAATTTGCACAGAAGCTTTTCTTCACTGTGAGAAGTTTCAGCTGAGGTTCATTTTTGCACCCATCAGCATTTCTCAGGTTTGCCTTGAATAACTGAAATGTTGCTGAGAACAACAAATATTGGTTTTGACAGAGTCCTGGAAGTTTTGCACACAGTGGAGTCTACCCTGGTGTCTCAGTCGTGTCAAAAGGTCATTTATGATTTATTTTTTCTTTTATTGACAGAAACTGAGCAGCACTATTTTGCTTGAGAACACAGAGGCTCAGCTGTAAGAAATTTTCAAACCCATAATCAGAAGCATCAAATGTGTATAAACTTGGAAAAAAACAAGGATTCTCCCGAAAGCAGTGAGAGACAATGGGAGCAGAGGACAAGTGAGGTTTGTGGTTTTTTTTTCTTTTCTATTTTGGAAGTTGCATATCAAGAGGGAGAAATTAGCTAAAAATACTTATAAAATTCAGAACAGACAGAAGAGGGAAGATTAAGCAGTGATTATAAGCACGCTGTCTAAGAATCAGGTCGTGCATATGCTTCGGTTGTGCACAGCTCTGTGATCTCACGTCACTCCCATCCATCTCCCTTCCTGTTTGTTCCATTCCTTTGTGTCATCCACAGCCAAATGGCAGGAAATCTGTGAAAAGGCCTGTCTGCTGCTTTGCCTTTATGTATGTCATCCAGTGCAGAGGGTTTCAATACCAACAGGAGTTTCTCAGTACTGCCGTAATACAAGTGCAACCCTCCTTTTCCATGTACCAGACTCAATATGCATATAGATTAGGGCTGCGTTTTGCACTGAAGCACAGGCAATTTGAGGGGTTTAATACTTTCAGTATTTCCATTTGGAGTTCCATTTCAGCCCTTCTCAGGGGTCCCACTGTGCTGAGTGGGCCGGATCAGGAGACGGGCACGGATTTCTCACAGCTCTGGCACATCAGGGTGGAGCAGAGCAGGTGCCCTGTTCCACTTAGCTGAGATCCTCACCCCCACCAATCCCACCTGAAGGTCACAGGGAATGTTCTCCCTTGCTGTGGAGAGAAAAGATGTGTGGAAAGGCCTAGGAAATGCACCAGTAGCAAGTTTGAGTAACTGATTGAATCCACAGTGATGATAATCATAGATGTGGCAAAGTGACTGGAATTAATGCACCATCTGAACAGTTCTGTGAGGTTTGCCTTGATGTTCCTCATTTAAAATGAATCTCTCTAGACCTGAAGGCTGTTTGGAAACAGCTGATGGGGCCCATAATGAGGATTCCAATCTTCAAGTCTCCAAACTAAAATTAGACATATGTCCTGACATGTTGACATTAATTTGAGCTGTTAGAGCTGTAGTGGGTTTATTTGGCTGACATTTTTAATGGAATTTCAAGGGAGACAGGCTTTGCTCCAGGAGTCAAGTTGGGGAAAGGCCGTGAGCGGCCGTAATTTCAAAGGTTAATCTGAAAACACTTTTCTCAACAGGACTTTTCTGAATTGCAAGGCTACTTGAAAATGTGGTATTATAATAGTTAATCCTATAGCTGGAAAAAGCAAGCTGGGGGATAGTCAGTGGGATTTTCCAGGTTTCAGTAGGCAATTCTATCTTGACTCCAGGTAAAATGCAATAATAAATAAATGCAAAAAGTAACTCCCTCTATACAATGCACAGACCAAAAGCCCAGCTCCAAACCAATTTTCTACTCCAGGTTCCTACTAAAAAGACTTCTAAGCACTGACTAGAATGAACTGGCTGAGTGTTTTGACCCCACATAGGGTGGGTTCAGTGCCTGGTTTATGTGATTTTTAAACCCACGAAGTAGTTGGGTGGAGCTCTGAGCAACTTGGTCTGGTGGGAGGTGTCCCTGCCCATGGCAAGGGGTTGGAAATAGGTGATTTTTAAGGTCACTTCCAACCCAAACCAGCCTATGATTCTGTGATTCTTATGGAGGTGATTGGTGGTGGTGAGGCCGTGGGGAACCTTGTTGGTGGCTGAGTCAGTGATGATGGTGGGGGGCAGCCAAGGGCAGAGGGAAGGGCAGTGCTGTACCCCTGTGGTGGTCCTGCAGCCACCTCAGCAACACAGCTCCATCACAAGCCACTTCAGCTTCCCCAGGGCAATGACTTCCAGACCTCAGCTGTTTATGCCAAAACTGCAAATGAGAAGCAGAATCAGATGCGAGCGTGGCTGAGTTAAAATTCTGTGTTTGCATCGAGGTGAATTTGAATTTTCTGGACTGCAGTGCTCTGGGGCTGGCAGATAATTGGTCACTTGAGACATGGTGTTTTAGTAATTTACTGGGTAGCATCAGGGGAGTAAAAAAAGACCCTCAAAGGAGAGAGAGAGAGAACCCTTGTCCTGACAGTTTCCTTAGAGCAGAACCCAACCGGTTCCTCCAAAAAACCCTCTCCCACTCCAGGGCCCACCCACAGTGATGGTGAGCCTGTCTGCTGCCCCACACCCCATGGAATGTCCCCAGATGAGCCACAGTTAAGGCAGAACTATTTGGTTTATTATGTATCATTGAAATCCCACAGTCTTTCAAGGGACACTGTGAGGGGATGTCTGCCACCATTGGAAGAAACTCAATTTAGGAGAACGTTGGTTCTGAAGGGTAAAATGTCACTGATGGCAGATTTTTAACCCAGTGCAATTTAGCAGATATTCAATACTTTTATTTCCTTCTGCTGACTTTATACACTGGAACAGGAGGCGATTTGCAGAGATTAAACAATATTCTGCCCACAAATTAAAATCAATAACTTATTTATAGGGCTGCTGATGCTCCCAGAACAAAACAGTCCTGCCAAGTAGCTGTAAAAGTCCTGAATCAAATGTCATGTATCTGCAGCCCATTTGGCTGTCTGTGACTGCAGATAGAACACAATCCATCCAGTCATTCTATCACTTGATAATCGCAGTACATAAATAAATATGATTCCTGAACCAAGCAGTGCTGGTGGCTGGTTTCAGATCTGTGCACTACTCAGTTGTTTCCCCCATATATCATTGTTAAACCTAATATTATTCAATGGGATTTTTCAGGAATCCATTTCTTTTCATGAAAGGGGGGTTGGCCAGATGCTACACTGTGTTTTAACCTTCTGTAGATGCTCAAAAGAGCAAATCACTTGGGGGCAGTGGGAGCACAACAGAAGATGGAAGCCCTGTGATTATTTTATTCCTGTTCCTTTTGACAAACCACGTTCATGTGGCTAGAAGATCCCTTGGTTCACTTCTTTTGTGCATCCTTCTGGTCACCATTCCTCTTCCTTGGGGTGCTTTGGCTCAGAGTGACCTTTGTTGGGTCACTGGTGCCTCCTGGAGTCTTCGCTGCAAATCCTGGTGTGCAGCGTTTCCACCTGGAGTTCTGGGTTCTGAAGACAAGCCATTACATCAGGACGGTTTGGAAAGCTTTGTCTCTGAGTTGTGAGACGAACATCTTGGGTAAGGGAGATGTGTTTTCAGAGTAGCTGTTTGAAATAAGAATCATATATTAAGATGATGCTTTTGGTGGCCTTGATGAGGTTTTTATACCTGGGACTGCATTCGCACATATTTTCTAAAGACCACTCTGGGATTTGTCCTGAAGAACCAGTAAGTGCTTGAGTGTCCAGGCCATGGTGGTGGTGGGACAGAAAAGTCCCAGATTTTAGGCTCTCTCTATTTTTTCAGGCTGGGACCACTGTACCAACACTTTCTGTGAGCTGGAGCTGAAGCAGATACATCTTCAGCTTCTTGTGCATCAGGGTTTTGTCTTTCATTCCCTTTATCTCTGAATATATGTGATCTTTAGGTTTACATATCTGCTCGGAGACTGGTAAAACAGAACAACTTTCCCATCCTGTTTTCTTCAGAGCCCTCCAGCTTCCTGCCCTTTCCTTCTCTTCCCCCTGTGTGGGTGCACTGGGCAGCCTCAGCTCCTGCTCCTTCAGCAGCAGCTCCCGGCAGCAGGGCAGGGATGGAGAAAGCTCCCTATTCCTGCTGAGAAAACCAAGGGAATGGGGATGGGAGGAGAGATGAAAGCAGATGCAACACGAATTGTCATTTTGCAAAATGACTTTTTACCCGAGCACCCCTCTGAATACACTGTGACAAGGTACAGATGATTCTTGGCCCGTTAAATAACAGTTTTCCCCATATTTATTGCTCTCGAGCTGTGCCTGACAGCTTTATTGCATGCAGACTGGCACATTATGAAAAGAAAAGTAAATAGGGCTGTGGAATCATGGCCACAGCGTTCCTGTTTAAGGGGAAAACAACTCTTTGGTTTTACCACATGTTTGAAAAGAGGAGACAGTTCTCCCTCGGTGTTTTATGGCAGTTCCCCCTCCCACCTCCCCCTTCCACCTTAAACAGTCTGGATTTGTTTTGCTCGTATAATTAGGCAATAGCAGCTGATCAGATTGGAATCAGCAGCATTATATCATCCCAAAAGCTGCCTGGATTGATGGACAGGAGGCAACAGTCTGTTTATTTGCCAAAGCCACAAGCAGGCCTGCGTGTGCCACGCACTCAGAAAAGTACATTACCCTCAGTTTTTTTATAATTCTTTGAGAGTAGATATACTGCTAAGGCACTTGAACTCTATTATGATGTCAAGCTTCTGCTATTTTCTATTATCCTTGGGAAGAAAGCAAAAGAAATCCCGTATATGGTTTCATGAAAGAGAATCTATTCTTTGAAAATAATTGTGCCCACAGCCCTTAATGCGCCGTCGAACCTACACAAATTAAAAGAACCATTATCAAAGCCAGAACAGTATTTATTTAGGCTCAAGCATCTCTTTGCTAAATAATTGCAATAATGGTGCACAGCAGCAGTGCTGAAAATGTGTTTTACTGACTTATTTCCTTCCTCAAAAATCCTGCAAGAAAAGATACAGATATCTTCTTCTATCAGCCAAGATTTGGATTTAATGACTTGGCCTCTTTCCTCCCAGCCTTTTCTGTCTGAGAGAGAACTGCAACTGCTTTTTTTCCATGTATACCACCCTGGTTTTGCCCTCAATTGCTCACTATTATCTCCTGCTGGGAACATCTTCTGCATGACAACCCCTGGTACAGCTGTGGGTGTGAGATACCCCAAGGATGGGGGTGTGTGAGGATGCTAAAATACCCAAGGAGGTGATATCCCACAGAGCCAGGAGTTTTTCTCTGATTTAATAGAGACTTAGAGACTTCCCTGGTTGGGTATAAAGCTGTGCTTTCTAGTTCAGCCACATCCCTTCCAGCAAAGTAGTTTAAATTGTCTGCAGGAACTCCTATGGAATTGGAGTTGAATTACTTCATGAGGGCAGATTTACTTCATGAGGGCAGATTTACTTCATGAGGGTTTAATTTAGATTAGAAATTAGGAAGGGATTCTTCCCTGTGAGGGTGGGGAGGCCCTGGCACAGGTTGCCCAGAGAAGCTGTGGCTGCCCCATCTCTGGAAGTGTCCAAGGCCAGGTTGGACAGGGCTTGGAGCAACTTGGGCTGGTGGAAGGTGTCCCTGCCCATGGCAGGGGGTGGAATAAGATGAAGTATAAGGTCCTTTCCAACCCAAACCAGTCTGGGATTATATGACTCTGTGATATTGGCACAACAAGACATAGAGCTGATGTGTGCAGGGACCTGTTATTTGTTCACAACCTGATTAATTTACCACCTGAGTTATTATCAGTGCTTGAAAATATTTCTTTGCTTTTGATGTTGAAAAGCAAAATGGGTTTTTCTTGGTGCCTAACCACTCACACAGGTGTTTCAGGGTCCCTTCAGTCTCCAGTCCCTGTGTGGACAAGTGGATTTATGAGTAGTGGAATGAAGGCAGCCTGACCCCCTGCCAGCTTTGGTGGCTCAGAAGGGACAGGCTCAGACTCTCCTGGTTTGGATTTCTTGCTACCTGATAGGAATTGAACTCAAGATGCTTCACCCTCAGCAGAGCTGCTGGTGGGCTGCATTTCCTAACCCTGACTCCCTATTTTAATGTATGATTTAGGAACTAATATCTTGGAAGCTTGTCACATTAGGTGAAATGGTTCAAGGTCTTGAAAGATTGGGTGTAGGGAAAGACTCAGTGTTGGACAAAAGGATCACAGGAGCTTGTTTGCTTAAGAAACACAGCTGAAAACAAGATTTTCTCCCTTTTATTCCCATCACTCTTCTATCTATAACACAGCTATAGTATCTCCAGAGCTAAAAGGAGTAGAAAGAATGAAAGAAAGACATTTTCTTCTAAAGAAAATTTCTGTAGCCACAGTAGTGCCAGGGGTCATCGTGGTTCTCTGCTGTCTCCACATCCCAGCTCCAGCTGCTGCTCTTTCCCTATTAAAAAGCAGTTTATTTGTCTCTCACAAGATACTTAAACATTGAATGAGGCAGCAGAGTGGGGAAGGGGCTGCAGGGCTTTGCTGGAGCAGGGACACCAGCAGAGAGAGATGTGCAGGAAGATTAAATTTCCTTGGGAGAAGCTGTGCCAGGCCTGGCTGGGGCTCTGGGGCTCATTTTCATAAATACCAGATTTACTGTGACATTACAGGGAGTATTTTTCTCTTGCCTGAGATGAGGGAGAACGAGCCAAACCTCAGCTTTCAACTAAACAGGTTCTTTCCATTCAGCTGTGTAAAAGGTACCTGATACACTTGTAAATATGAGAGAGAAAATGGTGTCATCAGCCTGTAATAAACTGTTCCAGCCTCAGATTGCCATCTGTCAATGATATTTTAGCTCATTTTCTTTCAGCAGAGAAAGTGAGCTTATTTTCTTTAATCTCCTGATAAATTACTCCAGTTATTTACAGCATTGGATTTTCTTTAAAAAAAAAAAAAAATTGTGCTGTAGCCAAGGGAATTATTTGACCAAATAGGGCCTTTTTTGCCTTTGTTTCACTGCATTAGCTTATTTTTAAAGAGGGAAAAAAAACTTAGCTGCTGCTTTGTGGAGGCTGCTACGAGGTTTTTTACTTGCCAGTTCTTCTGTCTCTGCAAAAAAAAAAATCCCATGATACAGAATTATCAACCTCACACCCTTTAGGAGTTATAAAACCCAGACAACCCGAGTGACTTATAAAAAAGTTAATTTTTGCACCGTATTTTCAGGCTTTTATTTGCTCCCTGTTTTGAGCCTCAGCTCATTGAAAATTCTCTATCATTTGGATGCTGTCAGGATAGAAACTTTCTGAGGGAAAGCAGGGCTTTGCTGTCACCTCCAAGAACAGAGACTCCAAATAAAATGCCCCAAACCCCCGAGCTGGCAGCACTGAGGGGCACCAGGTACAGTCCTAGTTTTGGGGCAGATGCACAGCAGCAGAAATGGAGAAAGAAAAAGAGGTTGTGGCGAAGGACAGTGGCCCTGTTTGCCTTCTGCTGGTCGGGGATGTCTCCCCAAGTGACAAGAGGGGTGTGAGTAAATAAAACCACACAGTGTGGGCATATTCCCGCCCATTATTCCCAAATCCTTCTCCAGGAGTGTGTTCCTCACTGCACACACACAGCCTGCACTGAGCCAGCCGAGGCACGAGCAGGAATTCAGAATTTTAATTACACTCCAGGGACTCTGGTGAGATCAAATCCCATATCCTGATGGAAGCAGGCAGGAATACACCTGGAGGCAGCCTCGTGCAGCTACTGATGTGCAGATCTGAAAACAGGGAAACATTTCCCAGTGGAATTGCTCCTTCCTAAATATTGCAACTTCCACTTACTGAAGCGGCTGGTGTTGGAAGGAATCTAAAGAATCGGCTCTAAAGCCCGTTATTCTTTTCACTACCAGCTAATGAATTTTCCCTCTGCCCTTCTACATTAGTTTTCTTTCGGCAAGAGAGTTTTTTATCCTATTACTTTCAGCTATCTGTGGTGTCGGGGCTTTGATATCTCGTTGGTACAATCTGTAAATACGGCTCTGCAGACACTGCTCAGGGGCAGGCTTTGACCCTGAGCGCTCCGGCAGCTTCTCCTTTGGAAAACACAGCTACAAAGGGCTGCTCAAAGGCAGGGGCTTCAGCAAAGAGTTAATGTGAGACGTGGAGTGTGGTGGTGGCCAAGCTTATCCCTGTCACACACAGTTGTTTTGGCTTCAAAATGCTCTATTATGACAAAGTGCTGCCAGCTCTCACAGTTTTAACACGGTTCGCACGTTATATTTGTTTGGGCTTTTTCCCTTCCTGGAGTTCTGCCAGGGTGAGAAATTCAGCTTTTTCCCCCCCGCCCCCCACCCCTAGAAGTAAGTTTCTACTTCATGGTTAAGAACAAAGGCTTGAAAAAATATGATTTAAATTCGTTTTAAAGACTCAGAAAAGGAGAAGATAAATAACTCCACACATTATTTTTCTGAACAATAATACCTCATGTTTTTGTGAGGGCTGACTCGTGACTTCGAAATGCTCGTGGTTGGCAGCACTGTTGTTATAATTTGTGACTAAGCTTGATTTTTTTTTTGTTTTTTTGTTGTTGTTATCAGTCATATCTACATCTATATATTATATACATTCCAAAATAAATGCCTGTAACTCACATTGAGGAACTGGTTCTGTTTATCTGTGTGGAGAGTTACGTAGACCACGGAGTCATTAAGATTGGAAAAGACCCCCAAGACCATCACATCCAGCCCTTGACTGAGTAGCACCATGTCCACTAAACCATATCCTAAATTGCCACATCTACTCATTTTTTGAACACTTGCAGGGATGGCGACTCCACCACTTCCCAGGTCAGCCTGTTCCAATGCCTGACCACTTTTGCAGTGAAGAAATTTTTCATAATATCCAACTTAAACCTCCCCTGATGCAACTTGAGGCCGTTTCCTCTTGTCCTGTTGCTTGTTACTTGAGAGCAGAGCCCGACTCCCACCTGGCTACAACTTTCAGGGAGTTGTAGAGAGCCAGAAGGTCCCCCCTGAGCCTCCTTTTCTCCAGGCTGAGCCCCCCCAGCTCCCTCAGCTGCTCCTCACAGGCCATATCATAGAATCACAGAATCACAGAATCAACCAGGTTGGAAAAGATCTCTGAGATCATCCAGTCCAACCCTTGATCCAACCCCACCGTGGTTCCCAGCCCATGGCACTGATGCCACATCCAGTCTCACCTTCAACACCTCCAGGGATGGGGAATCCACCCCCTCCCTGGGCAGCCCATTCCAATGGCTGAGCACTCTCTCTGGAAAAAACTTCTTCCTAATATCCACCCTCCCTATGCTCCATAATACCCTGTACATACATATATATCCAGGTATCCAGTCCAGACACAGTGTTAGTTTAAGGAAAGGGGAGAAGCAGCAGGCCAGAATTATAGTTTAAATTTGAACATGGTATCTCTGGGTAGGTGTGTAAAAGATGGGGAACTTAGACCCAGCAAACATCTTCCTCCTCCCCACATCAAGCTTATCTGTTTCAAGCTTGCTCAGGAGGACTTGTTGGCCCCTTCACACTAATTTAAATATTGCTTTACCTCGTTTGAAGCTGGAGATGTGCTCGTGCAGGGTGGATGCCATCTCAGGCAGGACATCAAGGGCAGCTCTGGAAAAAGCAGGCAGAGCTCCTCACTCCCAACATCTGCCCCCAGGCCTGGGTGGTTTTACACTTTGTTTTAATGAGTTGACTTTGTAAAGGCTGGTTTTATGCTGAATGAAGCGCTAACCATCATAAAACATAAATCTTGACATCCTTCAAGGCCAGGTTGGGCGGGGCTCTGACCAACCTGGTCTAGTGGAAGGTGTCCCTGCCCGTGGCAGGTGTTGGACCAAGATGGTCTTTAAGATCCCTTCCAACCCATTCTGTGATTCTGTGATTACAGGGCTCAAACTGCCTCAACTCACTCAACACTCTAGAGGGATGATGGTCCAGCAGTGGCTGGTTTGGCAAACCCTCCCTGCTCGAGGGTTGGGGGAGTTGTCAGGTTCTGCTCCTGGTGCCATCCTGGCAAAAGGGCACCCAAAGGAAAGCGCTGGGAGAAGGGAAACAGGATTCAGTGTTTGCTTTCCTTTCCTTTTCACAGCTCCTCCTTCCTTCAGCTCCAGAAACTGCCGTCCTCCCCATAAAAAAACCCAAACAAACCAGAACCACACGTATCACAAACACCTGTATTTATTGATGCTACTGAAAAGCAGAATATTTTAGTATAAGGCATATTTCAGAAAACTGCAGCACTCTGAGCAGGGTGTTTAACACAGAGCCTCTTCCATGCTGAAAATGCAGGATTTCCAGCGTGAGGGAATCTCTCAGTACCACACCTAGTGAGGGGGTTTATAACAGCAAAGCCTTGGCAGTGCAGCAGTGGGCAAAATCTGTTCAGGAAGCACATGGAAATGTGCAGAAATAGTAACAAGGAACCAACAATCATAATCCCAAATAATCTGAACAATCAGGGCAAGGCAGCACTTACTCCACTGAGAACTTCTTGTGAGTGCCCACAGGGAGAATAAAATGGATCTGGAGATATGGAAAGTTCTGAGGCACAGCTCTGGCACTCACTTGGCCCAGGATATTCAGCTTTGCCCAATGTTAGATGGGATGGGGCTGGGAAACGCCCTCAGAGCTTGCCTTGCTTTTGCAAGTGGCTTTTGCAATTAGCCACTTGTTTTATTTTCTAATCACACAGCTTACAGTCACATCTTCCATTTTCAGGACTTTCTGAAGCCCAACTTCAATATTTGCCTGGCGTCCAAGTCTCCCAGGAGTCCCCTTTCCAATCCTTGTGGCACGAGATCCGTCAGTTCTCCACGTGCTCCCTGAACCAGCAAACTGGTCCACTGCTAATAAACACTCTGCAAGAGCCAAGAGAGTCTGTCTGGTGCCTGCAGAAATAATATTGGAAATTTGATTTACAGTTTTCAGAGCCTCCTAAGGATTACATCTCAAAATTAAGAAGGGAAAACTTATTTTTAACAACTTGGAGGATGAATAGAAACCACTGAGTGTTTGCTTTTCTTGCTTAACTTACACCTTTGCTCCTCTCTGTCTAAACATGGTCTTGGTACTTCATTATTTCAGCCTGGAAAATTCCTGAAGGTTGACTAGCTGGAAAAAAACAATTAGTTTAAGTTTTTAGATTGAAAATTATTAGAACTCATTTCATCCTACAAAATTAACCCACTTGTCACCAATGCTCTTGGTTTTGGTAAAATTCCACAAATTTAATCTGCCTGTCTGTAAAATTTTGGATCAATAAAGAACTATTTCAACTAAAAAATTTCTTCATTTTTCTGTGTTTTTTTCTTGAAGTAGGAAATTTTTTTCCAGTTTTCTACCAGTCTGGCAGCAGCACCTTTTCCAAATCATCCTGCACTAACAGAAGCAAGTCTGCCACGATGGTTTTGCAGGATTTCACAGCATCACAGAATCCCAGAATGGTTTGGGCTGGAAGGGACCTTAAAGATCATCCAGTTCCAACCCCCTGCCATGGGCAGGGACGCCCTCCACTAGCCCAGGGTGCTCAGACAGAAATATTATCTTATGTTTTAGTCCAGAAGACCCCATTGCATGGACACACAATGCCAAGAGTTGGTTCCCTACACATCAAACACCCAGCTGGCAACAAGGAGCTGGAAAATCAATGCACAGCCTAAATAATATAAATACTTGCACTTTAGGTGTTTTGTGTGTTTTCATAAAGAAATGTTAAAATTTTGAAGGACTGTTGGCCTCCAGATGTTGGTTATTTATAATCTAAAAGAGAGACTCAGGCCTTTTATTTATCTGATAGGATTTCTAATACATGTGTGAATACTGAAGGTAAGTAACTGTGTCCAGCTCCATTTGGAGAGAAATTCATTGCTGCAGCAAAGGGTTTCCATCATATTGCTGTGATTTGATAATTTCAGTGCTGCTGCTCAGGGACTCTACAGCAAAAGCTCAGAGAGTTATCAGCTAATAGCTCCTGAAGGCCTTGCAGCTGATATTAAAGTTGAACTTTTATGAAACCAGATTTTCTACTACAAAGCAGCAAAAAAAAAAAAAAAAAAGCATATTGAATCTGTGCTAAACGAGAAAACAGTTTTCCTGTTTGCATGGGAAGCAGATTATTCACTGCTTCAACGCTTGCCCTGCCAGATCTTGGCTAGCAACTGGCAATATTTGGCCAGTCTTGTTTGCAGGGCTGGTGCTGCCACGGCTGGAAAAATGTCCTTGGCTTCTTGACTGCATGGATGCAACCAGAGAATCCCAGAATGGTCTGGGTTGGAAGGGACCTTAAAAAACATCTCATTCCACCCCCTGCCATGGGCAGGGACACCTTCCACTAGCCCAGGTTGCTCCAAGCCCTGTCCAGCCTGGCCTTGGACACTCCCAGGAATGGGGAATCCACAGTTTCTCTTAGAGTTATGACAGGGCAACTGAATATAAAAGCTTCTGGAAAAAAAAAGTGACAGCTACAAGTGGCGTGACCAAGAGTTGAAATAAGTAATGGTGTACCCACGATGGCTGAGGGGCCAAGAAATTCTTGCTACACAGAACCTTGGTTCAAGGTTTGTGGCTGTGAATGAGAGAGGCTTATCACTCCTTTCAGTAGGCTCGAGGGCAGAACTTGTAATAATGAACAATTTAATAAAGGAACCATAATTGGACAAGCCTGAAGAAATAAAAGGAAATAATCAAGAACTAAAAAGCTGATGGTTTATAACTTGCACTGCCATGTTCTTGCACTGGGCTCATGCACTGAGTAGGCAGTGGAGACAGAGTTAGATACTCCAGTCACTGTCTTGTTGGATACAGAGAATCCCAGAATGGTTGGGGTTGGAAGAGGACTTTAAAGACTCTTTCCAACCCCCTGCCATGGGCAGGGACACCTTCCACTAGCCCAGGTTGCTCCAAGCCCCATCCAACCTGGCCTTGGACACTTCCAGGGATGGGGCAGCCACAGCTTCTCTGGGCAACCTGTGCCAGGGCCTCCCCACCCTCACAGGGAGGAATTTATTCTGCATATCTAACCTAAATTTCCCCTCTTTCAGCTTGAACCCATTACTTGTTGTTCTGTCACTCCAGTTCCTGATGAAGTGTCCCTCCCTGTCTTCCCTGCAGGCCCCTTCACACACACACTGGAAGGTGCTATGAGGTCTCCACACAACCTTTTCTTCTCCAGGCTTGATATTGAGACAAAGAAAAAGGTGACATTCTCACTGGCTGATAGACAAACAGGAAAATAATGCTGAATTTCTGCCTAAGAAACCCCCCAAAACCAGGCGAGAAAGGCCTTTGAGAGAAGATTGGATATTTTGAGTGACCTTCTCTTTTAATATATCTGTGGTATATGGAAAGTTGCTTCATAAAAGCATCACACTGCAAAATCAATTCCTCCAGTGCCACAGTGTGTCCACTGGCATTTGTGAGCTGCTTTTGTGACTGGCATGAAGAGAATAAATCACACAGCACACGATATTTTAATCACTCCCATTTTCTAGAAGAGCTCTCAGCAAGGTAAATGAAGCATGGTGAATAGCCTTTTAGCTACCTATTAATACCTAAATTCTCTGTCTGGGGGAAGTTGCTCAGTCTGCAGGGAGGTGTTTGAGCAAGAGAATTTTAGTGCAGCACCTGCATCTCACCCTGTCCCAGCAAGGGGAGACTCCAGGTCCTGGCAATGGGAAACAACCCTGAGCCTGCAGGTATCCTGATGGCTCCATGGAATAAATTTAGACTCCAAGGTATGGGGATTCTGGTGGCCGTGATCATTCCCCTTTTTTATAAATGATAAAGTGTTTGTCCAGTCTGTTCACAATGCAATTAGAAGTACAGTCAGGGAAGCCCCACAGTGGCACAAAGATGAGCAGGGAGGCATCTGAGGACTGGGAGACACCTGGTTTGTCCAGAGCAGGGAAAGGAGAAGAAAACCTCAGAGTCTTGCCAGCTTCTGAAAGGTCTGTCTGCATTGCAGGGACAAGCTGAGAGTGAGGGCAAAGCTTTGTAGACAGAAGTAATGGCCTCTATTATCTATTTATGTGCCAATTAATACACTGTAAAAAATTAATAGTGTAAAAAAGCCTGGTGAGATGTTAATCAAGTACAGAGGGTTTTAGGGTGAGGTGTTGTTCCAGGGTGCAAATGGGAGAACACTTTCACAGGGTGTCCTTTATCCCATGAGCATTTTGAATGTTTCCTCTCAGTGCCAGAAGTCTGAGTTAACCAAAGCAGTTTGATGAAGGTCTGGCTGCAGCAATCTCGTGGTTTGCATTTTGTCTGCTGATTGCTCCCAGTCAGAGCAGAGAATTTCAGTTGTGGTTATAAAAAAAATCAGATCATACAAAGGACAAAATCTGCTCGTACTTTTTCTAAGTTTTTTCTAAGTTCCTCTGATCACTGTGAAAAGTAAAATCTTCATCTTTCTTTCTTGCTCGTGTTGTTTAACACAGTGCCCAGGTGGGATATTGGAAGCAGCTGTGCAGGGTTGAGGGTGGCAGTTTGGAGGGTACAAAGGTGTCTTAGTTTAACAAGGTTACAACTTAGAAATTAAGAAACTTCAGGTGGAAGCGTGGAAAAGGAAAAGAAACAGCTTTTTATTAACAAAACCTGAATAAACAACAAATGGTGCAACCAAAAAACTTTCAGAAAAAACAAAACAAAAGTCCCAAATCCCCAGGTGGGGGGAAGAAACCCGAGGCAACCTGGAGTGGGAAGGGGGGGAAGAATTGAACCCAGGTGAGAGCAGAGGAGCCAGGTGTTTGTAATTATAGAAAGTATAAATTCCCAGTGACCTGTGGGAGTTGTGCTCACTCTGCTGTGGTGCAGAAGGACCCTGAGAGCTGGAGTTTTTTGAGGAGGACTCATCTGGACATCTAAAGGTAGGCTGGCAGAGAGGAGAGATACTTAACATTTTTAAATTTTCTGTTTCCTCTTTGGTGTTTTGTGCTTTTGCTACTGTAGAAAAATTAATTAGCCCAACTTCCATTCTGCTAAAATCCTACTCTTTCAGCTCAAAAGCTGGTTTAGTCTTTTGTGGTGTCCTGCATTAAGGGAAAGGTTGAGGCAAGTTTGCCTTGAAGCCATGAGAATTCCTGATCCTGTGTAGCCCTTCCTACCTTTGATGCAGCTTATGGGCTGGTACCCAGTGGTATTTGCCCTTATGTGCATTTAATTTTTCAATAGGAAAAAGTGCTGAAAGGAAATTAAGTCTAAGTCTAACTTATTCCAGGTCAGCTTGCTTAATTAAAGAGAAAATCTAGCCTGCAGCAAAGTCCAGTAGGGTCTGAAGCACAAAGAACCAGCAAAGATAAAACTATATTTAAAATGAACATGCTTTTGATCATCAGAATTCCCATCCTCTAAGTAAAATCCCTCCAACACCCCAAACAAATCCTGCCAACCTGTGTGGGAGCTGGGGCATTTGAAGCTTTCTCTGAGTGCCTTGTTTGGGGGGGCTTGGAGAGAGAGTGCCTGTGGCTTGTTTTTAAGGAAGAGGAAAACTTTTTGGATGAAGGGAGGTGATGTTTGCACAGGGAGGTGGCAGAGAAGGCTCCAGGCTGGGGGGAGCAGGGCAAAGGGTGGCCTAAGGAATGTGGCTGCTGGAGGCTCAAAAAGGGCTTCTCCAAGAGATGTGGGGGCTGTGCAGATTTGGCTGCAACACAGAAATGTGTTAATTTGGATTTTCCCTGACCGTGGCAGTGGGGTTGGAAATGGAGGGTCTTCAATGTCTCTTCCAACCCAAACCATTCTGAGATCCTCTGATAAAAACAAAGCTGAGGAGTCCTTGTGTGTGGGGAAACAGTGGCAGGAAAGAGGCTTCCTTCAAAAACCCTTTACAGTTCTGTGTTTGTTTGCTCTTTTACAGCTGTATCCATTTAGTGTCTGTTCAAAGAAAAAGTGGTTGGTTTTTTTTTAATGTCACTGTTCTCAGGAGACCTGGATGCATCTACCTGAAGGCTGTAGCTCACCATGAATCCTGTGTCTGTTTAGTTGGGAAGGTGATTCTGTGCCTTATTAGCCATGATAAAATGGAGAGTTAGTAAAAAAATAAATAAATAAAAATACAAAAATAGGGAACTTATCCTTTGAACTCATGTTTTGACTTGAGGGATTTCATCTTGCTTCTAAGCGTGCTTGGTGGTTTTTTTCTTTTTTTCTCTGATGATCTTTCTAGTAATGAGAATACAAGTTGTTCAAAAGGGTTTATAAAGGTTGACAGTGAATTATTATTGGTCTATTGGGTGTTTAAATTGCAAATATTGTACTCAAACTCATGCTTTAGAAGCAAGATCCTCTTGAAAGATTTATGGCTACAGTTACATAGACTGTAATAAATTTAACATGGAATACAAAGCTTTATCAGTCATGGCTTTTCTTACTGGATTTACTCCTTGCATTGGTTGTAAGAGCTTCTACCTGTTCTTGAGTCTTCAGCAAGTGTTTGAATGCATGACACTGGCAGGACAAGCCTTTGGAAAGCTCTGGAAATCACCACTTAACACACAAGGAGTGAAAAATTATGTGTTTGTGTTTGTCTGGGGCTCTGCTGGTGGCAGCAGGTCTGCTCTGTGCCCACACAAAGGGGAAGAAGAAGAGGGTCAGAAGTGAGTTCCAGCCTTTAGAATCAATAGAATCATTATGGTTGGAAAAGACAATCAAGATCATAAAGACCAACCTTCAAATTATGCCCTTTACACATAGTCTTCCAGATACAATTATGGTAGCAAAAACGGGGGCAGAACTAAAAACATTTCTGACAGGTCCACTATCAGCTGTGTGGGAGACAATGTACTTTTATTATAGGCTGGCTGTGCTTTTTGGGTGTTTCCTTTAGAAGTTGGTTGAATTAATATTCAGCACCTGGAATTCACCTGCTGGTTGCAGTTCTCCTGGAAGTGTGGTAGCAGTGGCTGATGAGCTGCAGCGGGAAGCACATCCCCATCCAAGAGATTCCCTGAACCACTGCATGAGCAGTGATCCTAAAATCCCATCTACTCCCAATGGAGTGGGGCTGGAAAGGGGCTCAGCACCTTTTTTTTTTTTGTTAGATTTAAATAACTGTTCAGGAAGGAACAGAACTTGCATAGGGGAAATCTCATTTATCACTGGCACTGCTTCTAAACTTGGACTTTTAAGGCAGATGTGAAGAGGATGAACAAGACTCCAGGGAGGTTGGAATGTATTTTCTTAGGGATAATGGCAAGACTTCCTGGAGAACTCTCTTGTTTCTGTAGAGTTGCTTAGTGGAGGTGTCTCCTGCCTTTCCATATTCACACATACCAAAACTAATCAAAGTTGCCTTTCTGTTCATCTTGATTTGTGCATTTTGAGGTGTGACTTACAGCACATCTCGGGTGCTCTGCTCCATTCTGAAATAATTAGGAGATTATTTTGGTCAATAGGACTGAATGATGATTTAATGCTTTCCAATGGTGAGCTGTGTTAGTGACTCTTTAAGGATTAGAAGCTTAATGAAATGCACACATCAGGGTGGGGATTTAATCTTTTTCTCATAAAAAAAAAAATCTTCACAACAAGATAATAAACCATAGGAGTAAAAATCATTTTGACAAGCCTGTCTAGCTTTCAGGCTGTGCAAAGTCTGAGTTAATTACCTGTGGGCCCTTTCTGTTATACAGGGGATTATTGAAAGGGCAACTTCCAGGAAGGGTGGAAAGTTCCCATGTAGGCAGTTGCAGTTTTAAGGCTGGGAATGGAGGGCAAGAAATATCCCTTCCTTGCATGCCAAGAGATGTATCCTCAAATGTAGCAATGTGTGTGTGTTTGCCAATAAGCATTTTTCAATTTTCTGGCGTTTATGTTTAACAGAAATTCTCCAGTGTCACACTGGAAGGAATCACTCTGATGAATCAGCTGGGTTTCAACCAGTTTTCAAAATTTAATAGCTACTCATTAGCAACTTGACTAGTCTGGCAACCTCTTGACTAGTCTGGCAGCTCCTTTGTCTTTTGAAATAGTGTTGTTTCATTCCTGTTCTCCTCGGATTATCAAGCCAAGCTTCTCCAAGGCTGACAGAGCAGTGGAAGGTTTAATTTGGCAGCTGTCCCATGGCCTGTGTGAAAAGTTTCTGGTGTCTCATCCCAGTTTGCAGCAGACAGACAGGTTTTGTGTCCTGGGCACGTGTTGTGTTCTTCTTTATGCCTGTACTGGGAGCTCTTTTCCCCCCTAACTGGGGGACACAGGGAGCTGGTGGAGAACATCCCTCCTGTAACCAGTCCTTGTCTGAGAAACCTGTTAAACCCATGGTACTTCTTGGAAGTAACTGAATTCTGAATGGAACAGAAAAAATAAGGTGGCTGCATTTGTTTTTCTCACTAAAGTGTTCTGGGCTTTTCATGTTGTCTTTTTTCCTTTGAGAGCTTTCTGAGACTCAGTGGAATTGCTTTGCAAATGGTTATAAAATAGAAACCTTCCCTTTAATGGTGGAGTTTTGCCAGAATTAATATGGACCAACTATTTAGGCTAGCTTTTATACTTGAATATCTTTTGTCTGTCTCTTGTTCTGTTCCCCCCCCACACACACACATCTCTAAAATGCTTAGAAAGCTGAGGCTGGAAGGGGGCTCAGCATCTTTTTTTTTTTTTTTTTTAAATTTAAATAACTGTTCAGGGAGGAACAGAACTTGCATAGGGGAAATCTCATTTATCACTGGCACTGCTTCTAAACTTGGACTTCTAAGGCAGATGTGAAGAGGATGAACAAGACTCCAGGGAGGTTGGAAAGTATTTTCTTAGGGATAATGGCAAGACTTCCTAGAGAACTCTCTCGTTTCTGTAGACTGGATGCCCTCAAGCTGCTATCCTGACACCTCTTTCTGTATTTCTGCCTTCCTGGTAATCAAAGCTGAAATGATTCTCAGAATTACTACATTTAAATGAACTGCTTGCTGGTACTGTGATTCAGTGATGATTTTTTAAATAGTAATTTTGAGCTTGAAGTCTATTCTGAGCTTGAGAGTAATACAGAGTAGTCTGCTGGTTATCCAAGTAAATTCTTGTTCATTATTTGAACATTTATTTGACTTTGTGGTACTGTGGTTAAAACTAAGATTATCAGGTTTCGAAATCTGATTCAGAAAAGGCAAATATTTTTTTTTTTTTGTATCATTTGAAAGACAGGACATGAATAGATCCCTTTTATCAGGGATCTGTGCCAAAGCAAAAAAAAACACCTCAGGAGCTGTTTTTTGCCTCTGCTGCCATAAGATGCAAATGCCACTGTTTGTTTAATCTTTCCTTACTAATGAACCCAAATGTTGTGACCTGGGTCTGTGAACGTGCTTGATTTACAGTCAACTTGGTCTGACAAGCTGGTACTGCTGCTACCCTTTTTTTGTTGCTTATTTTTGAAGGGATGTGGTGCTTGAAATAGTTCTTTTCATCTTTGAGATACTCCCAGCAACTGTGTGTGCTCTGCTAACGAGATTATGCAGCCACACTGCCCCTGCCTTTATGTTTGCTCACTGGCAGTCCTGCCAGTTTGATGTATAGAATAAAGCAGCGAATTCCAAGCAGTGTTTTGAGGCCAAACTCTTGGTTTGGGTGGGAATTAAAGGGCTGCATGGGCAAGATCTGATGAATTGGCAGGATGGCAAAGGATGCTGAAGTGATGCCACATGGTTTGGAAAGGGTAGGAGGAGAGGAAAGGGGAATGTCATCTTGGTCACCTTTGTAGTATAATAAACTGCTGGTAATGAGGGAAAACACATCTATGGGAAAATCAGGAGCTTGGTGTGTCCACTAAGTGGGATGGTTGGCAGGAGCCAGTAACAAGCTGTTCTCAAGTTCTTGAGAAGGAAATAAGGACAAACAGAAATCAATTTTTCTTCAGTGTGCCTGGCAATAAAAGCTCTTCCCTCTTCGGAAGTGTAACAACCCCAGAAATCAGGGGTTGAAAGTACAGACCTGTGAAGAATCTTGAGAGAGTCCCACCTACCACAGACAGGCTGCACTGGGCTGGTTTCAAGTGTAGTTACAGGTGAGGAGGGGAGTTTATTTAAAGGGAGTAGCAGCACAAAGCTCCTCAGGGTGTGTGCTGCAGGATAAACCCGTCTGGGGCACTAATAATGAACATTCAGAGGGGATTGCTGGCAGAAAGCAACTTGTGTGCTGCCAGAACTGTAGAAATTCATAGCAGCAGAAGCCAGAAAAGTCGTGCAAGGTTCATGCATAGACATCGAGGAGAGGCTTAATGTTCCTAAGGGGGGTTTACAGTGTCATAAGGTTTTAATTTGCATCTTCCAGCCACCTGTTGAAATTTTAAGTGGCCCAGTCCTATAAATACCTCAAAATTGGACACTTATAACAGCCAAAACTCTTTTCAGACTCATGCAAATAACCTGGAAGTGAGAAGAAACAAGGCAATTTGCCTTGAAATAAGGTGGATGCCTGTGAAGCAAGGGGGAGAGTTAGTCATGAAGTGTTGGGAGCTGGACTTCCCCTGTTGAAATAAAGCAATACTTTCCAGGGCTGCAGAGCAGAACTAAACATCCTGGTGAATGTAGAGCTGGCTGTGTGTGCTAACAGAGGATAAGCCGTGAGACAGTCCCTGTGGAGAGGATTTTGGAGTGACAAAGGAAACAAATTGCTGAGTCTAATGATCCCGAGCCAAAGACTTCAGAAACTAAAATTACATGTGAGGAAAACTTTTTACAAATAGGTTGTACCCAAATGCCAGAGCTCCAGGAAGCCTTGACTTCCAGCCAGACTTTTATAAACAGGACTGACTCTACTTAGCAACAACTTCATGGTTGAGATACAGATCCATGAGGGGGGTTCAAGCTAAAATACCACAGAGCAGAACTACTCTTGATCTTCAGAGACCAAGAGAGTTAAACGTGTCTGAAAAGGAGGGCAGTGTCTTAGCAGAGGAATTTTCTGAATGGATCAGCACAGATGATTGGTAGATATGACTTAACACGTTGAGATTGCAAAATGATGAATGAATTCCTCATTTTAGGTGGCTCCTCAGTTCTGTACAGACAGGACTGGCTGTTTGTGCTGGGCAGCAGTGTCTGTGTGGCTGGAGGAAGGAGACTGAGATTTGGACAGGGGATAATCAAGGTTAAGTGCTACAAGTAAGGTGGTTTATCCCAGGGGAAGCCTGGAGTTTTCTGAGATGAGGAAAAATTTGTTGCAAGACACACTTTGGTGTGAGGATTGCCAGGATTTCCCTACTGAAGGAAAGGGACCTGAACAGTTCAGTGTCAGTGTTGGAAAAGGAGCTTCAACGATGACAACAAACATGTTTTTGCTCCCTCTTTTTCTGCTGGAGCTGGATGTGGAATGTCTGAGATGGGGAAGGATAGACTTGTAAGAGAGAAGGGTGTTTAGCAGGTCTGTTACCCTACAGGTTTGTTGGACAAAGCTGAGCTGTTATTGCAGCTTTCTGCTCCATTTTTAACATGTTCATCACCTTTTGCCTGCTGGGAGGGGCCATGTGTGTTGGACAAAGGGAGGATTTGCCCAAAGTCTGAAATTGTTGAGGTTCATGGAACTGTTCTTGTTCTTTTTTTTGGCATCAAAATGGTGCCAACCAAGATCTCAAGTGGAGCAGCTGCCTTTTTCTCCCAGAAAGTAAAAGTTATCAGCAAACAGTCAACTTACTGCACATCCATTAAGGTTGGCAGCTACAGAGGAACAAGGTTTCTCCTAGCTCTAAAAAAGAACTTTTTGTTTCTTTTAATTTATATGTCAGTAATACTTGCCTAGAAAGCTTTTTATTATTCTGTCAGAAAATACTCAGGTAAAGAACAGCTTCAACAATTTTGTTTTTTGAAGTTTAAAATATGTGAAAAATAAAATTATTTTATTTTTTTAAAAAAAACCCCAAACACCAAGATGGAAAAACCAAATGATCTGTGAAATTAAATGAATGAGATTACAACACCTAAGCAATGGCAAAGGGTCTTGAAATTTTAAGACAGCAGCAGTAACTTTCCCAATGAGCACAAGGCTATCATTGGACCTGTAATGAGGACTTTCCAGCATGGCTTGAGGAATGGGAGAAAGTTTGGGAAGAGAAGGTGACTGGCCCAAGAGCATGACCATGGGTAGCACACCTCAATATTTTTAATGTGCTTGGTACAGTTCCCACAGAAGTGACTTGCACGAGGGGTCACTCAGGTTCTTCTGTCACCCCACTGCTTGAAATGAGGGGTGTTCTGGAAGTTGTGCTGGAGTTGTGAAGGGCACTGACCCTCCATACACTGCCTTTGCTGTGTGCTCATCGTGGCACAACACTCAGCCCGATCTTGGGAAGGCTTTTTCCTGTGGTTTTTCCCTTCCTTCAGCGCAGTGATTGAAAAAGCTTTGTGCATTGATTGATGTCTCTGCTCTGAGCTATTGATTTGGTTTGTTGAAAATGGTCAAATAAAATAAAGTAGCTTTGGTTTGGTGCAAGCTGGGGGGAAAAAAAAACCCATCTTTTCCAGGCTCTTGGTGATTAGATCACACTGGGCATTTTTCTTTGCACACCCTGCTCAACCTGGCACTAAAAGCCCTTGTGATGACTTGGCTGCAGGATCACAGTAAATAACTCAGTTGTGCTCCTGAGGTTCTTTAAAACAAACAAAAAACATCCCCCTGTTCAACAGCTAAGGACTATCCAACTCATAAGAGGTGTGATTGTCTTTTTCTTTTTTTTTTAGGCAAAAAACTTCCTCTCTTCCAGATGTTAATGGTTGTGAGTTTATTTTCAGCCTTCTACCAAAAAAAACCCCAAAGACAACCAACAACAAAAAAAATCCTCACACCCCCGAAACAAACAAAAAACTCCTAAAAAACAAAACAAACAAACAAAAAACTCAAACAAAACCAAACACAAAACCAAAACCACCACAAAAAAACCCAGACTCCTGACACTTTGCTTTTAGTTGTGAAACTCATTACTATGATGACTGGAGATTAGAACTTTATAATGAATTGCTGAGCAGTCAGATGAATGATATTAACACCGTTCAATTTATTAAATTCAATGTGGTAACTTGAAAGAACTCCCCAAAACCTGGGGAAGTTAAACTGAAATCCAAACTGTTCAGATTGAAAGAGGGGAAATTTAGGTTAGATATTAGGAAGAAATCCTTCCCTGTGAGAGTGGGGAGGCCCTGGCACAGGTTGCCCAGAGAAGCTGTGGCTGCCCCTGGATCCCTGGAAGTGTCCAAGGCCAGGTTGGACGGGGCTTGGAGCAACCTGGGCTGGTGGAAAGTGTCCCTGCCCATGGCAGGGGGTGGAACTGGAGCTTTAAGGTCCCTTCCAACCCAAACTATTTTGGAATTTTAAGTGTGTCTCTGATGGTTACAGGCATTTTAAACTCAGGTGTGGCAAAATTGCTTCTTGCCCAGCCCAGTGAGCAGGACTGTGAACACACAACCCCTTGTGACAAGGAGATACACAAAGAGTCAGCCTTTTTGGACCCAAATTCTGGGGTCTGTAACCCCTGAGAGAAGTTGGGCAACACACACACACTGAGGGGAGAAGCAGCCCAGGGTGAGGCACTTGGGGTTTATCTGCAGAGAGAATCAAGCTAAGATTGAAGCAGCACTTGGTTCCTAAAGGGCACTGCAGGAAAAGGCAGGAGAAGTGAGGAATAATGTCTTTATCCTGTAGGGAGTTGCACAGGGGTCAGAGCTCTGTGAGGAACTGGAGCTCAGACTGGGAGGACACTTTGACCTCTGAAGAGTGAGGAGTAGGTTCAAATAACTTTGTTGATAGCAGCACAGTACGAGCTGTGCCTTCTGTGCTGGTGGCACTTGCCCACAGCAGAGCATCCCTAAGCCCTTGAACCCTGGTCTTCAGCACTCAAAGGCTTTGGGTTGTGCATGATCCACCTTTATGTGGTAACACAGGAGCCTTCCACAGCAACTGCTCTTAACCTGGTGTCACCTGATAGTTGCAGGTGGTTCTCCTGCCACTACAATTCCATTTATTTCAAGCCTGCCCGTTTGGAGCAAGAAGTTACAGTCATTGTGTCAGACACAAATGGTTGTTCTCCTGCACTGTCAGTCTTGATCTGAGTTGCTTTCCTGCTTCAATGTACTGCTCTAGTACTAGAACACTTTCAGTGGATTAAAGATTTATCATAAAACCAGTTGATTTGGCTTTCACTGTAACATTAAATGCTCTTATTCTGTTTGCTGTGAAATAATTTGTTTCCTTTTGTTGTCTCTGCGAAAAGTATTTCAACAACTTAGCAGAAGAATAAACAGACACAGCTTTGAAATAAATAACTCAAAATAGCAAGAATTTTTTTTTAAATGAAAAGAGGGAAAAAAGGGGTGGATGTTTATTATTTAGCACTTTACTGCAATGATAAATTACATAGTTCCAATGTTTTTGTAGCTCTGTTAATGTGACATCAGTTTATTTTTTTTTTAAGTCAGCAGATGAAATTAAAATCAGGGCTTCTTGCAACTCCTGTTGTAACCTCTGCTTCATATATTTTCTTAAAGGAGCTTTGGTTAATGCGTTAGCATAGGAAAAACTAACAGATTTAAAGCAAGGATATGTTTGATTTGGATGTTTCTGAACGCTGAGCTCCTGCCTGTAAAACAGAGCTATTTCTCAGTTGTAAGCACAAATGTCAGTGCTCTGTTGTGTGGGTTTGCAGCACATCGTGCAGCCTCCACCCTGTTTTTCAGAACACAACCCCTTTATTCAGCAGCGTTGTGTGAATGCTCGAGCTCCTGGGGGTAAGAGGTGGGGGGATGTCGATGTAATAAAGATCAAGAGCTTTCCTGTTAAGCACCGTTGTTTAGCTTTGTCCTGGAGACAGGAGAACTGGTGATGTCGCTGTCCTTGGTGCTTCCATCACTCTTAAGGTTCCAGAAGCTCGTGGAAGGAGAAAAAGGAGTTATTACATCAGACAGAAAAATACATCAGAAAAACACTGAGGCTGGTGAGAAACCCCCAGTGAGCTGTTGGGTTGGATGGGATGGAAAAGAGTTGTGTGTTCCCCTCTTATGCTCCATCAAGGCACAAAGGAGCACGGGAATAACAGTGTTCAAGTGGTTATTCCCCTCTCACAGCTTCAGACTTTCCCTTGTTGAAACGCTGATCTGAACACCTGTAAATGTTTCCTGGGTAGTCAGCTGGGGGCTTGCTCCCTACAGTCACCCTTTGATCTGCTCCTGGGTGAGATGTGGTGTGTTAGGAGGCATCTCCCAGTTCAGAGTTTTAAATGCTACAGTTCTGTGGGTTTTTGTTTGTTTGTTTTTTAAAGTCTGTCTGCAGGAGCAGGACTATGCTA
>NW_016690520.1:152133-172355 GCF_001604755.1 Lepidothrix coronata | reverse complement strand
GGTGCCAACAGATTGGTCTGCATGTGCTGTCTATACCTGTGCTAAAAAAAAAAAAAAAAAAAGCAGAAAGGGAGGGTATCTTCTGGAAATTTAGGTGGGAGAGCACTAAACAAACAATTTGAGTGCTTGTGATAGCCAGGACCTTGAAAGGGATAAAACTGTACTTTGTGCAAGTGCCTTGTATTTTCTCCTTGTGGGGCTCTTCTAAGCACTGCTAAAGTGCTGCTCCTCTGCTATAAATTCCTAGAGTTAAAACCAGAGGAACAGGCAGAGCCACCTCTCTAAGAGACCTTGTAATTACATTTTTGATGACTCAAGGCTGGTGTTTGTCTTTTTGTTTGATGCTGGCAGGTAACTTGTAGCAAAAAGGCTTTTGAAGTTAATGCCTAAATTAAGATGGATGGGGAAGGTCACAGCCCTGGTGGTGCTGTTGGTTCAGGCTGCCTTCTGCCTCAGGAAGACATCGGTGGGAAGATTTACAGGGAACTGTTCTGTGCATCCAGGATGGGAAATGTTATTTAAAAATCAATGGGTAAACAAAAGCCCTGAGTTCTGCACAGGGAGAGAGCCATTTGCCAGAGGTGAGAGCCAAGGTACTCAGGGTATTTTCTTATCAGAATATCCTTGTCTATGTTGTCTCCTCTCATTAAACACAATATGAGGGGTTTGATTCACACAGGGGAACTGGGAGGTTGCTGCTGCCTTCACAGGTGTGTCCTGTAAATGCACCCACAGTTTGATTATCAGGAGGTGATGCACCCAACTCCTCAGCTCTGTGATCTGTGCCACAACAGCTGGATTGCTGCTGGTCCCCATGGCAGTACAACACTGGATCTAAATGTAGGGTGTGAACAGCAAGATGAGGATCAGGACATGTTCCTGAGCTGATGCTGGTCTTTTATTGTGTGCCATGTGTAAGCATACGTTGAAAAACTAAGTGAAACCCACAGAGAAAGGGAATCCCAGACCACAAGGCACAGGAGAAAGGGAAGCACGAAGCAAAGTTTTGGATGACACTAAATTAGTGGACACTTTTCAGAGCTCATTGTGCAGTGTCAGTGGAGACACTGAGGAGGATACTGAGAGGTCAAACAATCTTGAAGTACTTTTTGACTCCTCATAAAGTCTTTGAAATATATAGAAAGTGATATCTTCTCACCAGCAGAACAACAGCTAGGGAAAAATCACAGCTTTAGCAAAGCAGAGTTTCTACTGAAATTAGTGTTAGTATTGAAATTAGAAGTATATACCACCACCTTGGGGGGGAAAAAAACCCAAAACTTTAATGCTAACACTTTGAGTCGCAGTAAACAAATTAAAACTAGTCATAGCATCAAGTGGACAAAACAGGCAGAAGATTTCTTAAAGGGATGATGTGTTTTGTGTGACTAAAGCAGGCATGGACTAAAGAGCTATGGGAATTCCCACTGCTGTTGGATTGGATGTAGAAAACCAAAGTACATCACCTGCTTCAGTCTGCTGTGTGCACCTGTGAGTTTTTGGAGAGCAAAATCTAACCTATTGTCTTTCTGAATAAAGTCCCTGCTTGGTTATGTTTGCAGCCTCGCTGCTCTTTGTTTGCTGCCTCTGCTGAAAGCTTCCCAAGCCTTTAAGATGAGGTGTTACCGCTAAACTACAGAAATCTGGCCCCGAGGTGGAGAGCCAGAAGAAGGTGATGCTGTAATTTAGTTCGCTCACACAGGCACCAGCAAGTGTTTTGCATCACTTAAATTCAAGATAACCAGTGAGGAAAACACTGCTGGGTAACGACAATACAAAACCTAGTTTCATCCTGGATAATTCCTCCCAGCTGGAAAGGAGGTCTTGGTGCTTTCTGAAGAATAAAAAGCCCTTTTCTGAGGAGAACTGGTAACCCAGACCCAAGGCTCCTTTGCATGGGGTGGCTTGGTCATGCCAGAGGGATATAAGGCATATCTAGGTCTGGTGGTGGGTGGGATGGTGTGTTAGAGGAGAGAACCCCCCCAGCTTCTCCACAGAGCTCCATTTGTGCAAAACCACAACCTTGTTTCTTGGTGTCAGTTTGTTATTGCTGCCTCCTACACGTTCCTTAGCACGTCGGCCCTGCCATGGTCCCTCCTGCTGCTTCAGAGCTAGGAAAATATACACTTGTGCCTGCAGGAAGAGTACATGGTTAAACAGGGAAACTTTGGAGGTGTATTAATGAAGCTGTGGAAAGACAGGATGGCTGGTTTAGCTGTTAGCTCTTGTGTGAAGGTGTGTGGGTATTATAATTGGGTTTTATACTGGCTCAGCTAGTTCAGAACGGGTGTATTCTGTGGCTAATTTCCATTAAATTAAATTCTTGTGCTGTCTGTGAAAACAGTTACTGCAGGAAAAAGCTGAGATTTGTTTATTAGACAAATTTCTCTTTAAAAGCTAGTCAAGAAATCCTTCAGTAGTTTTATAAGGAAAAAAAAAACTGGAAAAAAGCAGTAATATAGGTTCAATAATGTTTTAAGTATGCTATTACTGATTTTGGAGGAATTTCAACTAGGATTAAATGAGTCCCTTTGTTTTACTTAGTCCAGCAGCACCTTGGATTAATTATAGGGAGAGAAATTGCAATTTTGCTCTGCCAGAAGAGACAGCTAAATATCTAGATCAGTAGACCACCAGAGCAGAGACAAAAGTGGGGAATTAAAATCTATGCCTTTGGAAGTCCATTAGTGATGCACCTTTCTTCAGTTTTTTGAGGCTCTATTCAGGAATGGGAACTCAGCCCTGAAAAACATGGACAAAAAATTCTTGGTTTAAAGCCATCTTAATGGTTTGGTCTAAAAGTGTGTGGCAGAGGGCAGTGGCACTCTGTAAGCAGACCTTGTAAGATGTTTACAGTAGGTCTGAGGATTTCCTCCTGTTTCCAGACCTGGGAAGGAGTGATGAGGGTTTGTGTGTGTGCATGACTGGTTTTTGCTGAGCAGACCTTTGTTTGCATCAATATTGCAGCTGAGTGGGAGAGAGGATACATGTAGGGACTTGTGGAGTGTATTTGCCCTGGGTGTTCAGAATGGGGAAGCTGCCAGGAGGATGGAGAGGGAGGAGGAGGACCTTTGGGATCATCACCCAGGGAATATGTTGGTTTTCTGATAGCTGTTTTGGGGGATGGATCATTGTTCCCTCCATCTGCTACACTGAATGCTCAGCTATTGCCCTATTTTTTTTTTTCCTTCCTTTACCCTGGGTGCTGCTGATTCATTTTAAGAAGGGGGAGCAACAAATACAGGAGCATTTGGAAAAAGCAGGAGTGCTTGTGGTGAGACTTACATTGGACATTGAGCTTTCCAGGTGAAGCTGCTTCCAGAAGAGTGAGAGCATCTCTTCTGGCCTCCTTCCTGCTCCTCCTTTTCCATCCTTCACGTGTATATTCACCCAGTGCAGTTCTTAGGCCCCTGAATTAACTGCTCTGACCCTCCTGTGTTCATTCCCGTTGGAAATTAATCTCAGAGGAATGGTGGTTGTTGGAGGTGGATATTAAATATTAAATATTTGGGATAAAACCTGGAATAACTGCAGAGGAGTGATGTCTGTCAGGGTGTTGCTGCACTGGGAACTTTGCAGGATGGAAATGTGAGTGAATACTGAGGTGGGGAGATTTGTTTACTTATTCTGAGATGGGTCAGGCCACCAGAGGAATGTCTGGGAGTGACTGAAAATATGTAGGGGTAAAATAGGCTGTAAAGAAGGAACTGAACAAAAGGAACAGACTTTTAGGGGCTAAAGAACAGGAGAATTTGAGAGAAGACAGAATGGGAGTTTAAAAGCGTGTGAGGAAGAAGAGTGGAGAAAGTGGAAGAAGGTGTGTTTTGGAGGAAAAAATAAAGTCTAACACTGATAAAGAATTAAAATTTAGGTGGAATGACTAAAGGAGTTGCTATGAAACAAAGCAGTTGTGAGACTGAGGAAAGCAGTTACTACAGAGACAGGTAAGGAGGGCTGAGGATCTGGAAGCAAGACTTTTTATTTAGCAAGAATTTTCCTAAAATTTATCACGTGTGCAGTATTTCCCATGGGAGTGATGAAATTTGTGTGTTCCTAGGCTGATGTGCCTCCTGGGGACTTAAAAAAAATTGCATTCCCTGGTGAGGGATAAGGCAAAGCTGTGCCACAGCTGCCAAGGGCCTCTCTCTGTCAGAGCTCCCTGGGGAAGCCCAGCACTGGGGACCCTGGGTTTGGGGGCAGGAGGGGCCATATGGGTGAGACTGAGGTCTCTTCCTGCTGTCGTGGACTTTGGGGTGGCTGCAGGAGAAGTCCTGAAGTTTCCAGACTGCTTTAAGAAAAAATGTGCTGTTTTTCAGCTGGTCCAGAGCAATTGTCCAATGGCCTTGTGCCAAGCAATGGGACAGAACGGGTTTGGATCTTAAGACTAACCCTGGTCTTTAGATCTCTTCCTCTGGTTGTTCAATCCCGTTTTTAAACTGCTGTAAATAATCAGGTTATTCCTTGGGAGGAGATGATATTTGCCACCTCCGTGTAGTCTTTTGCTTTGCAGTTATTTTATGGTTTCAGCAAAAATGTTGCTCCTGCAATTGGTCAGGGGATTCCACGTTGTCACAGCCTCTTTCTAACACCCTGCAACCAGGCACAAACGAGATCTCCATTGCTAATATTTATCAGTGTGCTACACTACAAAGTACTTTATAGCCTCTCTGTCATATGCTTCAAATGATTCCACTTCAGCCAAGCAAATTGTCCAGGCTTAATTTCCAAGACATCGTTGTCAGAATTGCTGGAGCAGTTTAATTCTAAAGCACATATTTATACTGAGCTGCACAAATCACAGGGCCAAGCGAGATTACAAATGGGAGAGAGAAGTTTAATCAGAAATGAGATTAAATTTGAAAACACGGTGTTAGTGATGGCTGCTGAGGCTCAGACAGGGTGTAAAGTCATAGATTTTTCTCAGCAGGGCTCAGAATAGCTCGCTTGTGGAAGCTGAAGAGCACATATGCCCTTGTGCTGACAGCAGGAGAGTGTGGTGGTGGCCTGAAAACAGGGAGGCTGTTATTTGTAGCAGGTTTTGCTGCAGTGTTGTGTCGTGGAATGAAGTGAAAGCAGGAGGAGGAAAATAATTCAAAAGGCTTGTCCTGGTGCCAAGTGGAGATGGGGGGACAGGAAAGGAATGAATTGGTTGGAGCTGATCCTCTGGGGGTGACTCCAACACCCCTGAGGGGACTGGTGAGGGTGGCTGGTTTGTCTGGAGGTTTTGGGCAATCTCTGTGTATGAGTAGAGGGACTTGGTGGCATTTCTTCATGCAATGGAGACACTGCTTTTGTCTCTGCCACACTCTGGTAATCAAATAATGACACAGTGCTTACTGATACTGGAGATCACTTTTAAAGCTGCCCACCCACAGTCTGGTTCTAGAACGGCCTTTTTGTATCGTCCCTTGTGCCATCACAGTTGGATGGAGTGTCCTTGTTCTGAACTGTTAATAAACACTTGTGTAAGTGTTATGTTTCTATCCACAGAACTGGTGTCCTGCACATCCAAGCACCTGCTTACTCCCTAAGAAGGAGCCCTGCTGGGATGCCTTGGAGGAGCAGCTTTCTGAATGTATTTTTTCAAGCAAAATGTGCACTTGGCAGAACTTCTGTATCACAGGATATGGCTGTTGATCACTTCACTTGTAGGAGGAATTGTGAACCTCAAAATGGGATGTTTTGCCTTGGGGGGGGGGAAACTTTTTTAAAATCAAACACTTTTTGTTGTTTGTTTGGTTTTTTTCCAAGTCATCTCTTGAACACTCCTAAATAGGAAAGAGGAATTGGCATAAACCTGCTGTCATTGCCAGGTTCCCTAAGCTTCACAATGCACTACAGAAAACTGCAAAATATCCCCTAATTGAGAACTGAGCAGACCTCTGCCCCCAGCACTTAGTGATTATAAACCAGCTCATAATCATTCTACAGGGAGAAGCAAGACATAGCAGCAGCTTCTTTTATTACAGATGAGCCAGGATGTGCTCAGTAATGTCCCAGCCCTGTATTAAATCTGGGAGACCTGTCCTGGAACTGCAGGTTGATGAGCAGTGCAGCCCAGAACTGTGTTACCATCAGTTTGTGTAACACAGGTCACAGCAGCTGCTTCTAAACTGCTCCTGTTGGCTGCACTCCAAAATGCACCTCTTCTGGCCACCAAGGGGGGCCTGATTGTCCTTATTTATTTTTTATTAACATCAGTGAGGTAATTTAAGTCTTGCACTTCCCTGACCAGTTATTTCTCAGCTCTGTTGCTGCCACCTCCTATTTTCTCTTGCAGCTCTCTGCTTTTGCCTTTCCTCCTAGAAGCTGTTCATCGGGGAGTTCTTTTTTTGCCGATGGGTATTTTCAGTGTGTGAATTAGAGGTGGTTTCTGGGTTTAAAAGGTCGTGACCCTCATTTAAGGGATCTCCCAAGTAGCACCAAGACACTGCTGATTCCCTCTGTGGTACATTCTTGCTGTGAGGGGAGAGTGGGAAGATGGAGGGATCTATTCCTTGGTGGACAACATCCTCATGGAAAACTAGGACAGAGAAATAGCATAATCCATAGAAGAGGCACTGCTCACTTACCTGGATTAACACATCTGGTGATGACAAATTCTGGGCATTAAATAACCCTGAATTAGGCAGTGATACTGAATAATCCAGTCTAAGAAGAACCACCCCCTACCTTGTTTAAATTTTGGCATTCAAAGTTGTGCTGCTTTTGAATGATCTGTAAATCTGACTGAAAATACACTGAACGAAGTTATTTGTCCTGGGAATGGGGTGGAATATCCCAGGAACTGGGAAAAGTGCTTTAGTCCCTTTTTCATACCTGTGCTTGGTATCTTGTGGTACATGGTGTTCTTGGTAATGGTCCTGGATTTGTAGCTATAGGTGGGATTTCATGTTCAGTTACTGGGGCTGTGTTTAAAGAACTAGAAAACTGTGGAGCCTGGAAACCAGGCTCTCAGCAGGTCTGGCTGCTTGTCCTGCAGTGGTGCCTGTCAGAGTGCTTAATTGGTTAAGGAAAGTTCAGAACTGTGGTGTCACACCAGAAACTCAACCTTTGTGTACAGGTAGCACTGGAATGTCTCTTTTATAAGTAGAGACTAAGATGATATTCATAATTTCAAAAAAAAAAACATAAAGCAAAAACCCTACAAAACTTGTTGACATGCAAACACCTGACTGACCAACTCCATATTCTGATTTTATTTGAGTACAATGCCAGTAGCCACAAACTAGGTTGTATAGCTGCTATTATGAGCAAATATTGTTTGGTCCTTAAAACACTGGACGAGGTTTAAAAAACCTTTATTGACTTTCATTACAGTCGTGGTAAAGTCGTCCAAGGATTACATTGTCACTTCTACCTAATATAGAATTATTAAAGCACATAAAGAGAGGAGCAGAGCTGAAGGCCAATGCATCATGAGATAGACTTTGTGTCAGGCTGCTGAGGGAATGATGCTCATGGAGGGTGGGGCAGAAGAGTTCCCTCACAAGTGAACAAATTGGACAGAGAGGCAGAAAACTGGGCAGGCACTAAAGAGTGGCCTCCAGTGAGGGCAGAGAAATGGGGATTCTGAGAAAAGGGGAGTCTGGCAGCCACAGCACAAGCCATGGGAAGGGAGGACTGTGCTGATGAAATAAAAACTTGGTGCTGTGGAGAAATCCATAAGCATCCCAGAGGGACCCATTAGACAGTAAACACTGTATGTGGTCCTGCACTGGAATGGTTGTGGGAAGTGGGGGCTGGATAACACAGGGGGTATTAAGTTGCTTGATAGTGTGCCCTTAAGTGTGATGATTGCTGCAGTGCTAAAGTGCCACCCATAAAATAGGCTCTGATGTACTGAATATATTTTCTCTGTAGCTCTGAAGAGGTGGCTTTGTCTGTGTATAACAAGAAAACAAAAATGTCAGGAAAAATTTGAAGTGCTATTGCTTCTTAGGAAAATTATGAGCTTTGCATTGACTGAAAGGAGAGTTCCTCACCTGGGTGAGCTCAACCCTCTCCTTGGTGTTATGTGATGGCTTCCAGAAGCTGCAGTGTAGGAAGGTACAAATTAGCCTGTAACCTGAATCTGAGCTCTTACACCAGCAGTGAGCCTGACTCGTGCTTGTGCAGTGCCAGTACAAACTGGATGGGTTTGAATGAGCTGGGTTAATAGAGATATTAAAACGTGGCTTTTTGCTGTGCTGCAAGCTCCTATGAAGGATGCTTATTCAATTATTTTCTTTTCCCTTGCTCTCCATAGGAGCAGAGACACAAAAGGAGACAAAGACTGAAGAGTGAGACTGTAATTTTGTGGCATTACAAGGGCTCTTACTTTGTTCGGTTCTTTGCTTCTTTCTCCTCAGCATGGTTTCATGTTTACTTTTATTTCAAATCAGGGCTTTAGCTCCTTGCAGAGGACACCCCTGAAATGGTGATCTGTGTGAGCTGTTTGTAGTGTGAGATAAACGTGGCAATCAGCACAGCAAATTATGTGTAAAGGAGATGGAAAAACTTTGGCTATGGACACCAAGTTTATGAAATGTCTTTACAAGAACAAAATAACACTTAAATCTGAAGAGACTTATCAGACACTGAAGAAATTATCCTTATTCCATGTGTTGGGGAGCTGGAGGCAGAGACAACAGCAGTCTGACAGCTGTAGGGAAGGCTGTGTGTGACCCATCCAATCTAGTCCTGTAGGCAGCAAACCAAATATGGGGGGACTTATTCAAAGACCCCCAGAAGAACTCAGTTTAAAATTTTAGGCTATAAAGCAGTATGACAGCTATTCTGCCTTTAAATGAAATGGTGCCAAGTAGATCCTGCTGAGTTTTGAACTCGTAGCTCCACCAAGGCTGTTCTTTAAAAATGAGCCCACCTGATGTGAGTTACCACCAGCACCCTGGGAAGGGATGTGTTTTTGGGATGGAAGAGTCTTACTGTCAGCCAGCCAGAAATGGGTTATTCTGGAGAAATAAGAGACCCTTTTGTCATCTGCAGAGCTGTTTCCCTCCGCTTGGCAGCCAGCACAAGCTGTGCTACTGTCCTGTCCCCCAGCTGGGGTTCCTCAGACAAATTAACAGCAGTGATGATGGAGGAAAAAGGTGGCAGCAGCACTAGAAGATGCTCCTCAGATTCACATTTGCTTAGTGAACCAGAAGACCCTGCAGAGTCTTGTGAGGATGGAAGTGGCAGTGCTTGGCTCTGCTGTGACATGAGATACGTTCCCCCCCTTTTCTGTTATGACTAAAGTGGGAACTGGGCTGTGTTCCAGACCTGTAGCCTGTGGCATCAGGCTGAAGAGATAAGAATTCACAGAAATGTAGAGCACCACAAAGTGTACAAGAAAAATTGAAATGACAAAGTTCTTGCAGTAGAACTTCCATAATTGGAAGCATTTCAAACTGTTTTGTCCTTTCAGATAAATGCAGTCAGCTTTCATGCTCCTCTCTTATCTTCTCCTGCCATGTAGGCAATTATCAAAGATGTTTGTTTGAAAACTTCCCTTGCTTGGGTTTTCTGTTCTGCAAGAAATCCCTAGAGCCAAAATGAATGTACACATGGATGCTGTCTCCTAGAGGTCTGAGCATCTTGCTGATGTCTTCTGTCTCCATATCTCAAAAACCTGAGATGTGTGGAGCCAAGACATGGTGTTGACAGGCACCCACAGTCCAGGTCATTCATGGCCAGTGTGTATGCACAAACCCCCCATATCTTAGAGATACCTTGTAAACCAAGACACTGCTTGTTGCAAAGGGCTGCTGCAGAACTGTGCAGATGTGAACTGTTTTGTAGGCACATTATGCTGCTAAAGAACAGCTTGGGTGCTGAAACACAGCTGCTACTTCACTGCTGTGGTGTTCTGATGTATGGGGGAAACTAAGGATGAGCTGGGAAAAGATCTTTGTGATTCTCCCCTGTGTTTGCTTTTCCTTACGTTATTCTGTCTCGTAATAAGTTGACAGTTTTGGGAAGTGGCACCTGGCACAGAGCAGCCCTTAATCCTTCAGTAGAACCTTTGTGACTTGAGCAGGGATGAAGATTTTGCTGCTCCCCAGTCTGAGAGAAGGGGGTGTTTTGCTGTCCCAGGTGTGTGGTACTGTGGCACTCACAGTGGCCAAACCTGTAGACTTTTACTCTTTTAAACTCATTAGTTGCTTTCCTTTGCCAACGGGTAAATTATTTGAACTTTTTCCTTTTTTGTGCCATTATAAATAGTCTTAGTGTAACTTATCTTTGTTTGAAAGTGGCATTGCTAACCAACAGGTTGTTCCCTCATAACAAACCTGGCCAAACAGCAGGAGGGAAGAGTAGGCAAAGCATGATCTTGGCCCCATCATGATGTATCATAATTCTTTTTCCTTTCCCCTTCTTAGACAGTGGTATTGTTGTCCAAGATCAGCATTTGGGGATGCAATCCTTTTACTCTTGTTTTCCTTGCTCTTGATCCTGTGGTCTTGGGTGGGATCACTTGGAGGGGAGTTTCAGGAATAAGGGTGTGCATGTATGGTCTCCATCCCCAGTGAAGTCCCTTTGCTGGCAGAAGAAAAGGATAATGTATGGATTTGCTAGATCAGGCTGATCTGATGAATGTCTTCAGGCTGACAGAGCTCTTTATGACAATTCAATAGCTGGAATAGATTCAGTAAATTTTCCAAGCCCTGTAACTCCAAATACATTCCACACTCCCCTCTAGCTGGACTCAGGCATTGTATCCATTGACAGCTGTGTGAGGAGACCTGTGCAGCTCCAGTGTCACTCCATGGTGGTGTGATTTACATCACCAGGTGTAAGTGGTGCTATCTGTCAGAAATACAATGGGATTTTTTGCTTTTTTACCATAACAGGAATGACTGTAACCCATTACACATGCCCTCTTTCATATAAGATATGCATGCACGTGTGTGCTGTTCTGTTGCACTGCAGGATGCTGCAGGACTCTGCCTTACTTAAATCTCCAGCAGCAGAAAAATCACACAACCAGGTTTATTAGGCAAGGCCACATGTTTTTTGGGGGGTGAGGGAGGGTAAAGAAGATGAGGAGCAATGGGATGGTGAACAACACTGACATTTAGGAGTGAATAGATGGTAATAACTGAATAGTGAACCAAGAGACACAGTGATACTTTTCTCCCCTTACTGACATTCAGTGATGCTTTGAAGACAGCAGGAAGCTTAGCTTTGAATCCCGAGCATATCAAAATTAGATAATTTAAATTTATTTATTTTTTTGCCCCAAATATACCTTTTCCTCAAGCAGTTTTTATTAAGGATGCTAATTGCCCAGACCCTGACTAATGCAGGCTGCACTGTGCTGCTGGATTGTTCTCCTTTACATCTTGTGAAGTCAGGCAAGGCAAAAAAAATTAAGGCAGGAGATGTAAGTACTCTTTTTAGTGCTTTAATATTGCAAATGCCATTGCAAGTGTAATTTAGCCTGAAGCCATGGCACCGATGGACAGCTCTTGGAGCTGCATTCCCTGTTAGCACATCTGAATCAACAGTGTGCTGGACGTCATTTCTTGCATATCAAGGAGCTGGCTACAAGTTTTTGTTCTGTATCTTTAACATACGTGAACACTGAATTATGTAGATGGATAGCTCGTGTGGCTGAATATCTGAACTGAGTCACAATTTTCGGGTATCACTTGATATATCAGCTTTCTTAGTGATATAATTAAACTGTGCAGTATGACCACTCTGAATTTGTTGTCTGTGTATTCATGTCCTTCAAACGTGCACGGGATGATGTCTCCATCCACATCCCAGAGCCAGCAGCTGCTTGGCTGTGTTACTGAGTGTGTCTTGGATAAAAGGCACTCAAAAGTATAAGTGACAGCCTGCTGCATGCTTCCTTCTTTGTTGCTTTAAGGCAGCCTTCAGTTTTTCCTTTTAATTGTCCTGCATAATTCTAATGTCTTAAAATATCAACACTTTCTGTTTTTTTTTCTCAATCCAAGCCTTATTTCCCTATAACCTTTTAAAAAATCCTCGCACTTCTCAGATTTATCTGTTTAAACTATTTTGGTGCCTCTTTCAGTAAATTGTTTGACCATTTTTTTTTTTTTTAATATTTCCTTCATTGGTGAGGAAAGAAACTATAGATTTTTTTGGGGGGCAAAAATAGTCTGTAGGGCAGCACTGTTTATGCTGGATAAGAGCCTGGGAATCTTAACTGCTTTCTTCACAGACTGTAAGCACAACTAACTTAATGGCTCTTTATGGATTGCATTGAATTGTAGCTCTTCAGTGTTCCTGATGCTTATTTAGATGATTTTTTTTTTTTTTAAGGATGCAGAATGATTCCATAGCATGCACTGTATATTTTCATTGTCCTTATAATTTATATTTTAATGTACTTTTGCTTTTATAAGCTCTGCCAGTTTAACTGGTGACTTATCTTGCTGCTTTTTTTATATGGAGAAAATAATTAAAGATCCAGCAGCAATCCAGTTGTGCAGCTGACAATACACAGCAGCTCTGGGCACCCACAGAGCCTTGCCTGGATTCCACAGGCAGTTTTCTCTCTCTGCTCCCTGGATTCTCTCCAGCATTGCCACTTTGCACCCCTCAAAGGCACAAATCTTGTGTTGCTGACTGTTTCTTTGTTGGCATTGGGTGACTTGGAGGTAGCAAATTGTGTGCAGTGCCCATCACTGGGTTTTCCAGAAGGGACAATTTGATCTGGAAGGCCCCTGTTTGCCCTCCTCAGTAGGACTGTGTGAATCCATCACTGCAGAGTCCATCAGATTAGTCCCATCTCAGGGAGGTGTTCAGGAAGTCAGCAAAAGTGGCTGTGGTTTATCCAAGAAGAATTGCCTGTGTTACCCTTGTCTAATTCAATAGTTTATAGAGCATTTTTCAAGTTTCAGGACAGGATAAGCTGTTTTCAGGAAGTGTCCCTCACTTTGCTGACCTGGGCTACAAGAAGGTTTGAAGTTGGTGCTTTCCTTGGAGCAGCTTTGCCCTGGGTGCAGGGAGTGATGTGCCTTGAAATGCAAATTTTCAGAAGAACTGGGATCAGTCAAGTACTGACCAAGGTGTAGGTTTGCTTCCTGAAGCCACTGGAAATGTAAATTGGCTTTTCTAAGCCAATTACTGTTAATTTGGGTGGTTCAAATGGCTAATGGCAAGCAGCACTTGTACCCCTGGTGAGGTGAGCAGCTATTGAGAGAGTAGTACATTCTTCTGGGGAGCTAAAAAGAATTCAGAAATACTCTTTTTTTGTTTTAGTTTCTTGACTGTCCACTGAAGTGTATCATATTCAAGTCTAAGTGGCTGAGCTGCCACAGGGACAGTTCTCATATTTGTTACTAATTTGACATTTATTTCTGTAACCTCTTGCAGTAGCAGTGCCTGTGATAACAGGCATGTTAAATTGTGGTTTACAGATGCTTTAGGAATACTCTTAGGATACAGACAGCTCTACAAACCACCACTTGGAAACCCCTGCATGCAACACCCTACAGATTGTGCTCCTCTCTGGTGGCTTCCAGCTCCAATGAAAGCAGGAGCTACAGGCTCAGGTGGTTTTACTCTGTGCTTTGGGTGTCTTTAGGAATGAGAAGTCTTTGCAGGTCACTTCTGGCACGCTGGGAACTTTTTTTCAGCAATATAAACAGCAGGATCTTACATCAACATCAATGATTGGATTATGCCTGGAACTTGGTTTGTGCAACATCCCAGTTGAAGGCTGAGATAGAGAGGAAGGAATGATTGGTCCAGATGAAATTCTGGGGAGAGAACCTTGTATTCTACCCAAATGTGTTCCTAAAATTGCAACCTCTCCCATCAGTCCTACTTGAAGTTCAGGGAATTTGGGAGGTACACTAATGGACATCTCCGGATGTGTTTATTCAATTTACCTTGAGCTTTTCAGGCGAAAGATGCTACAAGACAGTCAAAATAGCATATAAAGTACAACAAGACCTGCATGGAAGATATAAGAAGATAAACATCAGGTCTGTGTGCTTAGCTGAAGCCTTCAGGACAGATCCTCAGCTTACAGGGAGCTGACTTGGCTGGAGCTTTAGGGCTCTGGGCAAGGGGAAAGCAGAGCTCTGCAGGAGCTGTGCAGTGAGTGTGGGTGAGTGTTGAGCAGTGAGCTTTTATGTTCTGATTGCTCTTTATTATTTGTCATTTCTGGCGAGTCTTCCCACTGGGTTGGTATTAGCTGTATAAAATATGTCTTCGTGGAAGTGTAGAAATGTGTCACAGGCTCTTTTTTTGTTGTGCTTCTGAAAAAGCTGCATGCTGGGCAAAGGAAGACAAAGTAGTGTGTGTTTATAAACTGCAGCAGAGAATACAATAACAGGATCTTTTACTCTGTATATGGGCTTAGCTTCTTAAGAGAAGCTTATCTAGAAACCAGTTTTGTTCATCAAGATGATACCATGCTGTCACTTTTGTGGCAGTGTTTCAGCAGACCCAAGATTACAACAGAAACAGGTACCTATAAATTTAGCAGTATGCCATGTTTAAGAGTTAAGCCATGTGAGTTTGGCCTTCAGCTACTAACTCAGCATCCCCAATGACCATTTCACACTGCTTCATGTGGTATAACTTTTTTATTCAGGACAGTGGTGGTAGAAATAATGTTGCTGAGGTTTTGTGGCCTTGCTTTGGTGGGTTTTTTTTCTCATTGTGGTTGGGAAGAGGAAAAAACGTGCCAAGTTTTTAAACTTGCCTGATTTGGCCTTGCAGACAGAGCTTCTTGTTATGTTGTTCTCTATTACATTAAGAAGCTCTTTAGAAGCTGGTATCTTATCCCCAAGGACACACTTGTAGTCAAGTCCCTTTCAATCCTTTTGATAAAATAACCAGAATGATCTCACTCTCCATTGTGAGACACTTTCTGGCCTTAAAACAAATATTCTGATGCTTTCCACAGCATCTTGACTTCTTTTTATATTAGGTTTGTTTTGTTTTTTTTCAACATTGTCTGTGAATATGAACCTGGGTTTTAACCATTCCAGTAACACTGTTCTGTCATATCCACTGGTGGGAATAACTGCAGTTCCTGTTTCATAGATCCTGGAAAGCTTTATTGCTTTAAAATTTCATAGGTAATTAGTGCTTTATTACTGTGTTTTTTACTGAGCTGTATGAACCATTAATCCCTCTTGACTTTTCTTTACCAGAATCTCTCATTCCATGGGTGTTCCTGCCCTTTCTAAAAACACCATTTAGCACAAAGCTGTACTAAAATATCTTTTGTGGGTGCTTGTGGAAGCCCTCCAGACTTTTGGATGTGACTGATCTCCCTGATCAGCACTTACCAGTCCTCCAAACACTTGTAGTCACTGTGTTCATGTTTACCAATATCTGGAATAACCATAATGTTATCTGATAAATTGAACTGTTCCTTGCTGGAGAACTCCTGACAAAACAGCTCCTGACAACCACTGTGGAACAATCAACTCCCTATTGCTTCCTCTGTTAGCATTTCCTTATAGCTCATGGTATCTATTAGGGAATTATGTGCATCATTAAATCAAAGAGCTTAAAACACTCAAAATATCCCACATCCATCAAGGTCAACTTGACAAAGGGGAATCAACCCAACCTTCTATAAATTCCCATAATTCTCCCTCAGTTACTTGGGCCCATATTTTTTCCTTTTTGCCCAAGATTGAGCCCAGAGTGAAGCAGTTTTGGTGAAGCTGAGTCATTTCCCTTGCCTTACATGGATCTTGGTATGATGTTATCAGTCTTCAGAGACGTATTAAAATTAGCACCAGCATGTCAACCATGTCCCAGGGTGCTTTCAGCGAGTTCCTGTTGTTATCCTTTGAGTTGCTCTTGATTGCAGCTGCAGTGTGAAGTACTTTGTCTTAAGTGATACAAGTGTATCTTCCTGTTTAGCTCAAAATGGGAATCAGAAACATTTATTGAACTTTTCTGTCATTATTAACAATTTTACCCTCTTTCTGCAGAAATGGGCCTATGCCAATGATAAAAATCTCATTACACTTTAAAACAGCAACTCTATCATACTTAGCCCTTCTGCTGTTGATTTTCTCTCATGTCTTTTGGTTCTTCTATCAGTTATTCTCTACTTTATAGTCTCATGTCTATTGACTGCCCTCTAATAGTTTGTAAATGTTTGGTTTTATTCTGAACTGCTCTCTTTTTGGTTTTTAGCTGAAATGGGATGGATTTTTAGTGTTTCCCATCTCTTGCTGTGGGGAATGCTGGTTCCACATTAACCATATCTGAGGTGATAATGATAAACCTGCTCAGATGATAGACACCAACTGGGCACTGGTGCAAATTTGTGTGTTTGACCTATTGTGTGTGATAGCCACACGTGATCTAGACATTAAAATCTGATCCTTATTTTAAAGCAAATCAAGTTTTAAAAAACTTCTCTTTTCATGTCGCCTAAGGGAGTTAAAATTAACTTTCCTGGGATTTGTTAGAAGCTTAATGCTACCTTTGATTCTCTTTAAACTCCCAGGCTAATTTCTTTCTTCTGAGTGTCATGAATATATGCTGAAGTGCTCTTGATTTTTCTGTAAAAAACTGACTCTGGTATCACTTCAAAAATTGTAACAATCCAGTTCTGCAAATTGTTTTTGGGTGTTGAACAGCAATTTATATCTCCTAACCTGGAGCACACAACGTGTGCAAGACAGAACTGGATCATGCTCTAGGCTTCATGTTGTGTGCTTCTCGTTTTCAGGGGCACAGTTATTTAGGATTTGGGGGGAAGAGGAACTAGATATTGCAGAGGACCCAGGTTGTACCAGCCTGTGATGATTGGCAGTGCTCAATCTGCTGTTATTGCTGAGTGAACTGGGCTTTTATAAACTTTGCTGTGGTTGTGCCCTCAAGTTCAGAGGAAATCTTGTCTGTTCATCTGCAGAGGGAAGCAGAGCTGAAGACTTCTGCCCTGTATGAGCTGTTTTGTTGCTGTATAACATGAACAGTGAAATTTAATCTTTGGCTTGCTTAGCTTCAAGACTAAAAAGTTCACCTGTCATGGAAGGGAAGCTTGAACAGCATTAACTAGTCCTTGGGAAGGCTTGGAGATAATGTAATGAGGGGTATCAGGTAGGTGCAAGTGGTGGACTAGATAACCTGCATTTTATTTTTTTGCCCATTTCACCCTTGGCAGGTCTGTTTAGAGAAGTAATGAAGGGGAAATCCATTTCTGCTGGGCTAAGCAGTGAGGGTGAGGTGAAACACTTCCTAACTGGAAGCCACTTGAACATGTATTACAATTAGTAAAAGGTTCCCATGTGAGATTTCTCTGATTATATAGATTTGGGAAGTTGTGCTTTTACAATTTCACTTGTTAAGGTATTGCTTTCACTACAGGCTTAACAGGTTTATTTCTGGCTCCAGCAGAAAGCTATTACTGCAGCTACCAAAACTCTGAGTGTTGAACTCGAATGCTCAGCTTGAGAATTTCTGGACCAATTTTTTTTCTTCTGGTGGAGCAGAATTTGGTGGTGCTGTACCAAGGTGAATTTGATTTGTGGTAGTTGGTTTTAAAATCAAAAAAGAGCATCCCCAAAATCGCCTAACCCTATAAAAACCCAAACCATGGTTTGAGGCTTAGTGCATATCAGGGTGGTTTTTGTTAGTTGAGAATGAGAGAAGTGGGGATTGTTCAGCCTGGAGAAGAGAGGGCTCCAGGGTGACCTAACTAAGGCCTTCCAGTACCTGAAGGAGCTGACAAGAAAGATGGGGACACACTATTTACAAGGTCCTGGAGTGACAGGACAAGGGGAAATGGCTCCACACTGACAGAGTAGGGTTAGGTTGGATATTAGGAAGAAATCCTTCCTTGTGAGGGTGGGGAGGCCCTGGCACAGGTTGCCCAGAGAAGCTGTGGCTGCCCCTGGATCCCTGGAAGTGTCCAAGGCCAGGCTGGACAGGGCTTGGAGCAACCTGGGATGGTGGGAGGTGTCCCTGCCCATGGCAGGGGGTGGAACAAGATCTTTAAGTTCCCTCCCAACCCAAACCAGTCTGGATTGTATGACTCTGATACTTGCACAGGAAGATATAGAGCTGACGTGTGCAGGGACCAAACTGTTCCTGAATTCTGCAATTCCACACCAGATCCTTGGGGCTGAGGGATCCATCCAGTGCCAGGGGCTCAGGAGCAGCTGCAGGGAAGCTCTGAATTGAGCTCTCTGTGGGTTTTAGTCCCATGAACTGCTGACCCTTTGCACAGCAGTGGGCACAGGGACCTGTGGTGCAGCCAGGTGAGGGACACTTGGGGACGTGGCAGGACTGAGGGCTCAGGAGGAAAAGAGAGACTTCGGTGTGCTTAGACTGTGAGGGGATAACAGCCCAGGGATTCCTCTGTTGGGTGTTCCTCCTTGGAGGCACCAGCTTGAGCTGTTTATGTCACTGTGCTGTGAATAAATTGCTTCATGGAATGAGACATCTGAGATTCTGCCAAGGGAAGCCTGGGGTCAAACCAGTAAGGTTTGATTGTGGATGAATGGGGGGGGTGTGGAGTCTGGTTGTGTCACTGGAGCTGCTTCTGTGAAGGGACCTCAGTGTCAGCAGTGGGAGTGTGACTGTCAGAGTGCTCCTAGATGGTCAGGCAGGGAAGCTTCCTTAACCTTGGAACAAGCTGCCCTTGGGAATGGTGGGACTGGTGCACGCACCCATCACTGTATCAAGTGAATCAAGCACGTGGGAAGTTGATCTGCAGCTGGTTTAAACAAATAGTCAAAACCTTTCCATGTATTTTTAATAAAAGCTGAGCTTTTGGAAGGAAGCTGTGATTACTCACTGTGTTTTCAGCCCATGGGTTTTGTTTGACTGCTGTGAGCCACAAGGATACTGATAACATGGTAATGCAGTTCCATGTTTTAATCCTAGTTCTGCTGTGTATCTCTTGTGTGTTGTGGGAGAACTTGACCTCTCTGTCTGTTTTCTATCTGTAAAATGGAGATAATGAGGCTGCTCTGTTCAGCACAATTATAAGGGTTGGTGCTTGAACGTGTATTAGAAGATGTTAGCTGGAAAAGCAGGTTAAAAATTTAGATAGGCCTGCATGTCATGTACATAATCAGAAGAATTTGTGTTCATTGAAGAGTGGGAGTGTGATAGTCACACGTTCTCGTGGCAGGAGGGCTGGAAATGAGGTTTGGTGCTTTTATAGAGGACTCTCTAAAATGCTCTTTTCTCTCAGGTGGTAAAGCTGATGGGTTTGGGTACAGAGATCCTCGCCAGGTTCCCGGTAGGGGACTGATTCTTCACACATCTCTTTGAGTGCACAGCCACTTAAGAACTTCCTAGGCTGAAATGTTTTCTCCCATCAAAAGCTTAGAGCTTTTGTGCTGCTGGTTATTTTGGGGTTTTTTTTTCCCTTTTTTTTTTTTTTTTTTTTAAGAGACACTGTGTAAGTGAGCTGGAAATATCACAGTAGCTGTGATTCAAGTGAAATTCCTGCTGCTAATTACACAGGCTTTTTGCTAAAGGTAGTAAATAGAAATCATTCATGGGTCCTCAGAGGCCTCAAAATCATTCAGTATTCAGGGTAAATATATCAGGGAGCTTCATAAGAGAATAATTTTAAAACAAAGCCTGGTCAGCTGTTTAATAATTTAGGGATAGTGATAGCAAGGAGAATATCTAATAACTAGCAAGATTGGCTTTCAAGTAGAAAATAAATTAGTGTTAGAGGAGTGTTTTTTCAAAGAATCATAATTACCATTAGAGAAACATTTGGTTATCATATCAGTTCTTGATTGCTTTACAAGCACTTACCAAGGCAAAGGCACTTTATTTGATTATTTAGGAAGCTGCAAAGACTGATTTATTCACAGGACACTTACCTGAAATAGGGAGCTCTCAACAGTTTATGAAGTCCAGCCTTAAAATATTGCAACCAGTCCAATAAAAGATTTTTATATCTGATGACAGTCTGTGTTCACTGGTCTCCCACATGAAGGGATGCTCCTGGACTTCCAAAGATGATCCAGGGACTGGAACACCTCCTGTATGAGGACAGTCTGAGAGAGCTGGGGGTATCCAGCCTGGAGAAGAGAAGGCTCCAGGGAGATCTCAGAGCCCCTTCCAGCGCCTAAAGGGGCTCCAGGAAAGCTGGAGAGGGACTGGGGACAAGGGATGGAGGGACAGGACAAGGGGGAATGGCTTTAGGCTGAAAGAGAGCAAGCTTAGGTGGGATATTGGGAAGGAATCCTTCCCTGGGAGGGTGGGGAGGCCCTGGCACAGGTTGCCCAGAGAAGCTGTGGCTGCCCCTGGAT
>NW_016690520.1:74448-150405 GCF_001604755.1 Lepidothrix coronata | reverse complement strand
AATGGCCTTCATAATTTATTTTTGTGTGTGTGTGTAATGTGCCTTATAGACTCTTAACTTCATAATTTATTTTTGTGTGTGTGTGTAATGTGCCTTATAGACTCTTAACTTCCAAACTGGGATTCTGCAGTTTCTTACAAAGAAGGCAGAGGGAGGCAGTGAAAGAAGTGGCTGTGATTTATCATACTGAGTTTGATGTATTGGGGAGAATATTGTAGTTAGAATTAAACTTGTCACAGTTGTTAATTCTTCTACCAAGTGATTTCTAAAAATTTGTGGAATTTTTTTTGTTCACTCATGCTACTGTTTCTCCCAGGAGCTGGGCTTGGAGTAGTCTTTAACTGGAATGTAACTACTTGGCCTCCCTTCTTTATAGCTGATGGATTTGACAGTTGTTTCTGAATCCCAGTAGATTGAAAACTACAAAGATATCACTTTCAGATGTTCTTTCCGAGGCCTCCTATTGCAGTTGGAATCTGTGAGTGGTCTGAGGTAGATGGCAACAAATTTGTTCCCTCTCTATCTGGAGTTGTTCCTGTTTCTTGTGACTGACAAGGCACCTGCTTCCCTATGTAATGGCAGCTTCCTCTGGGAAGTTGTGCAGAACACATGTTTGCAGAACACCTGCTTGATGATACATATTTAATCCATATCCCCATTTCATAGTGTTAATTCAAGGTAATTTTATATGAAGCAAAACTTGCATGGAAGCTTCTCAGGAGAACAAGCGAGCGGCGGCGAGTGCCACTGTTTGAAACGTATCATGGCACATAAAAGTGATGGAACCCAGGGAAAACACGAGTTTATACCTGCTCAGTGCTTTGGAAACAGCTGAAAATAATTAGGGGGGGAGTATTTTATGCAGTGGAACCTGCTCGAGGTCCTCGTGAGTCAGAAGATGGCAGTGCCGACACCAACACCCTTTGCCGTCGTGCTTTGCCCTGACAGTAAGTTCCAGTGGCACAGTCAGAACTGCAGACTTTCTAAAACACTGAAAGCTCAGAGGGATCTGAAAAATATTGAATACAAATAAAAGGTTGGCTAAGCAATCTCCCCGTGCCCACTCTGTTCCTCCAGAGTCAGCCTTGTCCTTTCATCGCTTCCTGCGAATGCTGCACCGTCTATTCTGGGAGCTTGGAAAAGCCTCTGTTCCCTCCAAGGCCTCCAAGTGTGTCTGCTCCTGCTCTTCTCTGCCTTCTCTGCAGCAGTGCTGCTGAGGTGGGCTCCCTCTTGGCTGGCACTGATTCTTCTGTCCCTGTCATCTCAACCTGTTTTCTCCACTGAGCACATTCAGATATTTTCCGAAGGGAACAACCCGTCTCCCAGGACAGGGCTCCGTCCACCCTGAGTCAGCAGCCAGCACAAAGAGCCAGGTCCTCCCTCTTCTGCTGTTCAGCAACATAAAGTAGAGCCAGATAGACTAAATATTGTGCATTACAGCTGTCTCTGCAGTTTCATTAATTTTTATCTATAAGTTGAGCTGCAGCCATGAAAAATTGTGCCTTGTTTTAGAAAGACACTTATCAGAGAACTCTGACCCTTATTCTATTATATATATTCTATTACATAGGAAGACAAACAATTTAAGTTCAACATTTGCTGCTAATGGAGAAGAACTGTTGGCCTGTTTGACATTTCAGACTATTTGGATGTTGCCTCCTGGCTGTACCTTTCTACTTACTTGTGTCTGCCCGTGGTATTTAATACATTGCTTTTCCATGATCCAGCATTGCTGAGATAAACTGTTAGACCCAGGCCTTTTTGGCATTTCCCAGAAGGTGTCATTGTGTTCGTGTCTAAAGGTGAACTTGTACTTCTGAATAATTGATGGCTGGTAGTTAATTCCTTTATCTTCAGAAAGGAAGAAACTTATTAATGAGGATAATGCATGAGGGATCAATGCCAATGTGTGTGACATCGATTAATGATTTCCATCTTGCAACCGGATTTAAAAAAGCAGCTGGTCTCTGTATTTGAGCACATAATTACCTGTAATTGTGCTGATAACTTGGTGGGAGTGGAAAAACAGCCAAGGTACCACTTAAAGGGTACAGGCAATGGGGCAGAGGTTTCCTTGATACTCCCTGAACTGGGTCATTATCAGCTCCTCAGTAGTGAAGGTGATGCACAGCTGTGGTATGGGTTTATTTTTTTCTGTAGGAATGGCACGTTTATGTGCACATACATATTTATAAATATGGGTGAGTCCATACAGAGAAGCGAAGCTAATGCTGGAGAGACTGTTTTTATTTTTAATAATAAAAATTGTAGTTGGGAAGGCAGATGGTGAAACTGCAAGTGATAGCAGGAGAATGGCACAAGGAGTGAAGTTTCCTTTCCTTAACACCCCCACCCACCCATGGCAACAAAAGCTCATCAGATCATGTTCTAGACCCAAACTTTCAGTGCACAATGTAAGGAAGTGGAAACTTTAATCTACCCTTTGAAATTTCCCTAAAACTTTTCCCTCATCAGTCCTGCTGCCTGGTTTTTAACAAGGATGCTGCATAATAGAGGCTCTGTAATGAAAGCTGCAAATTGGGTGTGTATTTACTTGTAAGTGTAATACTTACTGCTTGCCTTGGGGGAGAAAAACTAGTTTACCATATTGAACAGGCTGATCTCGATGTTGTACTGAACTTCTCAGAGCTGAGGTTCTCTTTAAGCACCTATTGGTGTGTGATGCTGGAGCCAAGTTTCTCCTGTATCTCTTGGAATCTGCCTATACCCAAAGAACTGAGTGACAGTCGTGTTTTGGTGACTTTTGTACCACCAAAGAAACCTGCAGAACTGCAAAAAGATGCTTTCCTATCCTTTAAAAGGGCCACATGGCTTGTGGAGTACTCATTTTTAGCAAGAGGAGCTGTGATGTCTGTAGTGAGCAGAGGCAGCCTGGCCATGGTCTGTGAGTCAGCTTTCTGCTGGAGCTACAGGAGATGTCCCAACCATAGGGGACTGCAGGAGTTCCTCCACCTTCCTTTCTAGCCTGGTTTGTATTTATATTTATAAATATCTAGGCTTGGATATTTACAGACTAACTTGTTTGTTAAATACTTCAAAAAACACTGATTCAATTTCATGAGCTGATCTTGTTTAATACGTTTTCCTGATTAAACGCATCTCGTGTCACAATGTGACAGTGCCTTCAGTTGTTTAGCACTTGGTTTTCCTCACCCACAAGTGGTACAGCTCGTCCCTGGAAAACAAAGAATTAAATCTCTTTCTCTCATCTGACACAGCGAGGGAACAGTTTTACGGAGTCAAGAGGCCTCGAGCGACAGGCTCAAGGAAACTTCAGAACTTATGTTAATGTTTTCTTTTTTTTAAGCCACTTGAGAGTTATTAGTAACAGCAAAATAAGCTGTGATGTTCTACACCAGGATGGAATCAGCCTTCAGACTTCTTCCTCTTGCCATTTTTGGAAATTAATGTCGTATAGGACATATTAGCTCTGAAAGGCAGGGGTCCAGCAAGGCTGTTCTGTAAGGATTTTAGTTCCCTGTGCAGGCTCAAAAACTACATATTCTTAGAGTCTCTATAACCATGTGTTATTGCTTGGTGAGCACCAGAGTTTTGGAGCACAGCTTGTCCCTGTCTGGCTTGATGGTTTATGTCTGAACCAACATTCTGGTCCTGTTTGAATTTCAGGAGTTCCCTTGGCTGTAGATGTTTTACAGTGATTTTTTTTTTATCTGTTTATTTTCATATTACACATTCCTGATCTGCAGCATGTTGTTTCAGTGCCTTTCCTCAGCGATATAAAATTTTTTAATAGTTGGATTTCATCCCACTGCTGAACATCCAGTCCTCAAAGATGCTGTTGTTGTCTGGAAGATTATTTCAGTCCTCTTGAGTTACAAACACCCATTGACTTTGTTGTCAGTATATTCCATTATAAGCCAATCAGTGTATTAATGTAAAAAATTGAATTTTAACAAGATGTTAAATGTTACCTGACCATTAACTTCATGTCCCTGTGATCTCTGCTTGCAGCACAGTCTTGTTGCCTTTCTTTTAGGGCAGTTTCTTGCTATATATTTGTTCTCTGTAATGCCTTTTTCCTGTGTGCTGCTCAATTGGACATTCTGGTAAAACACTGATAAACATTACCTGATCTTATTTGTTTCATATACAAAATTACATGTGTGTTGTGGAGACTTAATTTTGTTTGGTTGGTTTTTTTTTAATTAAAGGTTGGATCTGCCTAACTGCCTATTTTGCATTTGAATATCCATGTTGTATATTAAACTATTTTTTGTTTAGCTCTACAACCTTATTTTTTCCTGTTTTCTTCTACCGAAGGCCTTGTATGCTGTGAGGAGATCAGTGGCTCCAGGGTTGATACTGTTTGTTGTTCAGTAGTTAAATTACCATTAGCTTTGCGTCATCAACTGAAATAATTTCAGACTTTGGGATTTTGGATTTATCCTGTCCTTCCTGCAGTCATCCTGAATCTTATTGTATTGTTGATTTTCCTTTTTCACAAATCTTTGAGTTTGGACAATCCTTTATAAGGTTTTAGCCTGATTTGAGTTCAGTTTGACTTTGCCCTATTTGATGTCTAAGACATAGTTGCCTCACATCAGTCCTTTTCTCAGATTTTTGTAGATCATTTATTTCTAATCTTTCTGCTTGATCCAGTCAAAGGGAAGGATTTTTCCTCCCACCATTTTTCACCTTGCTTATTATGCAATTTTCTTCTTGGGTTGACACTTCTCATTGGAAGAAGTATTAAACTTCTCTGCTTTCTACTACCTGAGGTCCTTGGACCCAATAAATCACATAGTTTATGAAACTTCTGTCATCTTGAACATGAATTCCACACTTGCTGTTGTTTCTTCCCTTTTACTTAGTTTATATGGAAACAACTGGTGATCTCTTGATTTACAGTTGGTTTTGTACAGCTTGTTCTTTGCTATTGTTCTATTTGCTTCCTGCCAGCACCATCTCTGTGTTTCAAGATGTCCTGTTCTTATTGTCCAAGCAATTTGCACTGATACCAGAATTATTCCTGCAGTTTCTGACTGTGCCTACTGTGCTGGCTGGACCCGTTCTGCTGCCTGGCAGACTGACTGAGGTTTTCTCCTTGTTCTGTTCTCTGCTTTCCCTTTATCTCCAGTTGTACTTGTTTGTGATTGTCCTCCTGCTCAAAGAAAGATAGAGGCATGGCTTAATTTCTGAAGTGATGCTGGCCCCTGAAGAAAGGACCACAATTCATTGGTTGGAGGGTTTTTTAGCACCTGGGGGGGGATTTGGTTTTGAGTGAGATTTGGTGTCCCAGAGAAGCTGTGGCTGCTCCTGGATCCCTGGAAGTGTCCAAGGGCGGGTTGGACGGGGCTTGGAGCAACCTGGGACAGTGGAAGGTGTCCCTGGTGAGCTGGATGATCTGAAAGGTCCCTTCCTACTCAAACCATTCTGTGATGAAACATGTGGAACTCTCAAACTCATCCCTGGGTATGGATCTTGAATACTGCTGAGGGGGGGAGTATTGGCTGCAAATTGAGATTGTCTCCATTGAAAAGCAGGGTAGTGCTCTCACTTGACCAGACAAGGGCTGTAATGTGAAATTCTTTAGTAATGACTTCAGACTCGGAGTCATTTAGGTAGGAAAGTAGCTTTTAAGATCATTGTGTCTTGTGCCAGCACTGTAAACCCACCACTGAGCCATGTCCCCAACTGCTGCATCCCCACGCCTTCTGAATCCCACCAAGGCAGCCTATTCCAGGGCTCGACAACCAGGCTGAGTCCTGAGGACGCCCAGGACCCCTGAGCCGCTTCCATACTTCGGGAATTCTCAGTCTCCGGAGCACTTCAAGTGTTTAGCACGAAACGCAAAACGGGTCGTTTAAAACACAAACGTGCGTTCGTGGCCCAGACCTTTCCCGGAGCACCACAGAAAGCGCGGCCGGGACCGACGGGGGTGCCCTGTACGGACCGACGGGTGCCGGCCGGGCCCGGGACCGACGGGGGTGCCCTGTACAGACCGATGGGTGCCGGCCGGGCCCGGGACCGATGGGGTGCCCTGTACGAACCGACGGGTGCCGGCCGGGCCCCCCCGCCCCTCCCGGAGCCGCTGCCGGTCCAACACCGACCCCTGCGGGCCAGAGCCGGGATCGGCCGGGGCGGGGAAGGGGGAGCGCGGATCGATCCCACCGGGAGCAGCGCTGGATTCGGTGAGGAAACAGCGTTCCGTGGCACCTAAAGCGCTGGGCGTACCGGCGTGCCCGGCACCGCCGGGATCGCCGCTGGAATTGCGTGACTGCCCGAAGCCATCCCCGCTGCGCTGGTGGTCGCCCACGTGCTCTGTCCCGGGGGTCGTAGCTCTCCTTTTCCTGTCCGAGTTCCAGCTCAGATGGCTGATCCATACGGATCTGTTCGCTATTCAGTGCCTTTTCCCCCCACCCCCCCTTGTGAGGGCCATGCTTTTTGGGACAAGAAGTTACCTCTGGAAAGCGGTTCTTTAGGGTAGGGCCCGGGATTGTGTCCCCGCCCGCGCCTAAGCCCGGGAGCGCCCAGTGCGCGGTGTGACTCGGTGTTTAGCACCGAACTCTCGAAAGTAAAGTGAATGATGATGGAAATGACTATTTTCGGCTGTAGGTGCCCGTGAGCTGTTCGTACCAGCCGCTCCATCAAAACCCTGCAGCGTCTCCCCCTTGGCTCCGGCAGAGGGTCGCTCCCTCCAACCCATCCCCAATCCCACCCCCAATCCCAGCCCTCCGTTTAACGCCATCCCCTGCACTGACTCTCCACCCGCGCTGGAAACAGGGCAAGGAAAACCTGCGAGCGATGCTGCGCTCCAGCCGCGCTGCCGCGAGGGTGACGCGTGTGCGCGCAGCGGGGCTCGAATAAGGGACCAAACCCACCCCGAACCTCTCCTCCCTCCCCCCCCAGCCGGGGGAGGGGTCCGGGGAGGGGGTGCCCCGGCAGCGGGGCCGGCTCTGCGCGGGCGCGGCCGGCGCTGGGCTCGGGGGGCACCTCCCGCCCGCCCCCCGCCCCGCTCCGCTCCCCGCCCGCCGCCGCCACTCCGGCGGCTCCGCCGAGCAGCGCCCGCGGCTCCGGGGCCGCCGCGCTCGGCCACCAATGCGGGGGACACCGGCGGGCAGGAGGCAGCGGCTCCGCGGCAGGTGAACTCTGGGGAAGGATGACCGGCGTGGCCGCGATCGTCTTTCTCCTGCAGCTCTTCTCGCCCAGGGCGGAGGGACAGGTCTTCCCAGGTGAGTGATGCCCGTGCCCGGCTCGGCTCCCCCCCCCCCCCCCCCCCCGCCACCTCCGCCGGGTTATCCCCCCGCTGCGGCTCGAACTCTTCTCTTCATCCCTTCCTCTCCGGCCTCGCGGGGAGCTCCCGGTGCGAGCCGGGGATGGAGGCGGCTCGGAAGGCTCTGGCCATGGAGCGGGAAGCCCTCGGTGGGAGAGAGAAGCCTCGGTACCCGCGGGTGCCGGAGCCGCCGGGGGATGCGGGAGGCTCTGCCCTGTGCGCGGGGTCCCGGCGGGCTGGGGGCCGGGGCGGGCTCGTTCCTGCCAAAGTTGCGCGTGGCAAGAGGTGAAAGCATCGCTTTTATTCCGGGATTCACGATATTTGTTGAGGGGGGGGTTTTTTTGGGCGGTAAGCAGCGTTTTACCACCAGTTGGCTCCTGCGGGATGAGCAGCGCGGAGGAGCCGCTGCCTTTGCCACGCTTAGAGAAGGGGTCTGGGCTCGGTCTGGGAAGTTCAGTGGCAGTTGTTTCTCCCCTTGTATTTCACAGCTCCAGGAACTTTCTCGGGGGTTCAGCCACTCGCACCGGCTCCTTCCCAGTTGTCACTGTTTCTGTCGCTCTGGTGTTAAGGAGTACTTTGCTCCCTGGCATGTGTACAGTAATAGTAGCCGGCTATTTTCCCCCTCCTACGAGTGCCTTTAGGCATAGTTTGAATTACTCGAAGAGGACAGGTGCTTACAGAGCTCGTTTCTTCCTCCTGTGGTATTTTCTAGGTAAACCAAAGATATACGGGTCTTGTTTTTCTCTTGGTAATACAACAATTGTTTTCTCATTACAGTGTCTTTATGGTAAAAAAAAAAATAAACAATTATAACTTTCTTCTCTCCTGACTTCATTTTAAAATATTTTTTTTTCTGTCTGCATATTTAAGACAAGTAAAATTTCCCTGTGTAACTTTGCTTAGCAGAGGGATAAATCTCGGTGCTTGTGACTTGGGCACGCTGGAGGTACAAAACTCAGCTGAGTTCATCTCAAATAGTGGAGGATCTGCGTTAGTTAAGAGCGAGAGCTCGAATTACTGTGTCTTGCTGCTTTGAGGCAGAACTGGCGGAGCGTCAGAGATGCCGAGGGCTGTGTGCACCTTCCACCGAGCCCCTGGGTGGCTCAGAGACAAGGCTGGGTGTGAAGGGCCGGGCAGACCCTCGGTGGAAGGAGATGTTGTCATCAATCCGGCTCACTTTGACACCACCGGGATCTTGTTTAGATTGCTAGGCAACTGCACAGAGTGAGATTTATTAGAGAGGCTGGGAAATCTAACCTAGTTAAATAGCTGCTGCCTTGACTAAGCAATATGTGGAGCTATTTTTCATCCCCCCCCCTTTTCTCTCTCTCTTCCAACTGTTTTTGTGTTCTCGACACTTGTCATCTCAATTGAGATTAGTTCCTGAGCTTTTGATGAATCATTTAGCCAGATGCTTGGAAAGAAGGGTGTTCTGTGAAAATAGCAAAGTTTTAAGGGGGCAGAAAACACTTTGTATTGGAGGGAGATAATGTAATATGAGCTAAACACATGCAAATTTAAGGATTAGCCAGATGTTTTCCATTATTTTTAGGAAAGCCATGAAATATTTCATTTTAATTGTCAGTTCAGTGGAAATCGTGACTGTGGGGTTTTTTTAATCATTAGTATCGCCTTCCTCCTTCTGTTTGAGTGCTTCTTACCATTCAAAGTAAGAGGAGGTGATTTTAATAATAATGTTTTCTGAGCTGCTTTTAGTGCTGAAATTAAAAAAAAAATTCTCCTCTTAAACTGAGTATCTGGTGTGAAGTGTAGCAGTCTGGACTGTGTCCACAGAGCTGATATTTTTATGGTACAAAGCAGAGTTTTTCAGATGCGTTTGGTCTCTGAAATTTCAGTGAAGTTTGGAGCAGGTCCAGTTCGTGCCATGGGTGCCTTTCCCCATCTTCCATCAGGTGGTGCTCTCTCCATAACTATTACGATGCAAATACCTCCCGTCTGATTATTTTTCAAAGCCTCTAATGCGTTTATTCAGAAGCCTTTTGTTAAACATCCCGAAAAATCACTGTGCAAGTTGTTGGCTGGGTTGGGGTTTTTTTTTTCGGTTTATTTTATTAAATGATCGCTGGGCTAAGAAGTGGGAACGACACAAGTCAAGGCAAAACGTGTTCAGTTCCTACCCAATTTGCACAGCTGCTGCTGCTGCTTTGTATTATCCACAACGCAAAATTAGGAACAGTACAAGGAGACAGCAGAATGCTCATGGCTTCTGGAATACCTCGTTTCATGTTGAGGGAGCTGGCTAACACTCGCTCCTTTATGTAATTTCTGTATTGCTCTATTTATAGCTCTTCTTCCCTGCACTTACTTCCAGTTCCTTGCAGCCCCTGTATTTATTTGTAACTCGGGGTATGCTTTTGAGGTTCTAAACTTCTTGTTAGCTTTAGGGTCAGCTGCTGATTTAAACCCTTTACTTTCCCATGGGAGCGACAGAATTAAGACCAGATAGTTCTAATAGTTCCCAATCCTTCCAGGATTTCAGAAATGAAGACACTTTGCTTACAGGGAAGTTTTTTCTCCTGAATCAAGCACGTGTGCAATCTTTCTCCCGTCAAATATGTGGGGTATTCTTGCAGTTGCTGTGCACTTTGCTGCTGTCTGCTCTGTGAGCATTTTTAGCACAACAGGGCAACAAAAAGAGAGATTCAAGTCATTTGCAGCTGTGAAAAAAAACATTTGGGGCAAAGCAGGGCGGTGGGTTTACATTGGGGCTGTTGACCCGAACACCAGATTGTTTGACACTTGTTTTAATTCTGGTTTCAGTGTCCGCTTTAATTTTTTTTGCCCCCCATACTTGTTGTCTCTCGGTGGCAGAGCTCCTGAGCGCTTGGATGTGGAGCTGCTGTCAAAGGCTGCTACTACACTGTAAAGTTATGGCAACTGAGAGTTCATTACAGCCGGTTCGGCCAGGGAGGACACATGATGGAAAGGGAGCAAAGAGGAAGGAAATTTGGGGGGGGAGCTTTAATTTAGTAGGAGTTCATTTACTGGGATTTTCCTGTCAGTAAATTGGCGATGAAAAACGGGTCTTTCTGAGCGAGCTGCTCTGTGTGGCAATTGTTAACAATGCAGCCATTTAACTCAATAATCACTTTTCTCTCCCTCTGGGGAGCTGTTAGCGCCACAATTCCACTTTATTTTTATCCCTGGCTGGCTCGATTTGTTTTCTAATACATAAACAATTAATACTAAGAAGGTGATGTTGTGGAACTGCCTGTTTCGACAGTGGCGACGAAAGGTCACTGTGTGTATAAAGGCGTTTGTGAATCTCTGAGGGATAATCCTTCTCTTTTACAGATGCAGAGCCCTTTTTTACCATCCACCCTCCTGGAAGTCCCTCAGCTCTGCTTTTCTTGTTTAATTGGACTTTTAAAGTCTGCTATGCTCTGTGTGCAGGCCCACGTGCTCTAGTTTTCATTAATATTATGGGGATGATTTGGGGCTCTTACTGTAGAATATTACAGTATATTTTTTTAGAAGGCACCTTCGTTGTTACCATGGAAACCCGAATAGTGGTAAAGATGTAGGTCTGAGGCTCTGAACCTCGAAAGCCATGGACAAGGGTTGTTTCTTACAGGAACAATTACTTTTGTATATAAAATCCAGTTAAGTGGAGAGAAGAAAGGGAAATAAATTGATCTGTTCAGCATTGCACTGACAATCCTTTTGAATAACATTCAGCACAGAAGGATCAGTGTCTCTGATTCTCTCTCTGTATGTGTACAGTGGGTTTCTTTTAAGCTCCTTATTTATCATAATAGTTGTTTTATGCCACTGGTAATTTCCCTTGTAATTTTATAAGTGAGGTGAACGAATGTGTATTGGCAGGTATTGTTCTTTGCCTGAATGGGAAGAGCTGAATGTACAATGGAGAGGTGTGCAATGGTAGCACTGGAGCTGAAATATTTTGGCAACGAGCAATTTTGAGACTGACTTAATGTGGCCTTAATTACAAGAAAATAATAAAAATAGCAGATGTTGTCTGTAATCCACCTACTGAAATCTGATTGTAGATATCCATGAACAGACCCATGTGAGCAATAATACTGTGTTTTGCCATAGCAGTCCTGCAGCCTGGCCAAGATCCACACAAACTCTCATGGTGTTTGGGTGATGAGCAGCAGGATGTGTGTGTGCATTGCTATATAAAGCCCTGTGTCTTTTTAGAGAGATTCCTTAATTTTTTATGGAGACTGCTTCAGTCTGTTTCCTCGGTGTCTTGTAATACACAAATAAAATATGTAACCAAGCCTCTAAAACATGCCCGTAGGTACGTTCATAGATGAGGCTTTCCTTGCATGTGTTTTAAACAGCAGCATCCAGAGATCATCTGACAGACCCAAGTTGCAATCCAGATTTCCCTCTGTGATGCAAGAAATCTGTGCCTGCCAGTGCCTTGGTACCAGAGGGTCTCAATTCTACAAAGAACGGCTCGTGGGTTGATATTTCTTGGCTCTGTGTTCATGTTCTTGATAAGAATATGGTATACTTGGCTCTCATGGTGTTCCTTGAGCATTTTTCTGGAGCAGTATTACTTGGCTTATTGAAGCCAGTGTATTTGGCCTAGAGTCACTTTTTCTTGGTACCACTCACTTTTCCTAATTCTCTAATTTTTTTTGTATAGCTGATGCTCTCTGTTTCGGTGCTTGAGATGTCATTTCATTTGGATGGTATCTGCTATTTTTTGAGAAATCCTTACCCACCTCTTAACCTATCACCTTCCTGGCCCTGTCTAGTCTCTTACTTTTGAATGCCACTTGCTTCCCACTGTCCTGCTCTTTCCAGGCAAAGCCAGAGGAAAAGAACACAAAGGTGGTGAGTGTTGTTGATGGCTTTGGTAAGGACTTCTTACAGCCTGGTCCTATCTTCTCCTGCACTTGTGATTACATAACAAGCAATCCCTTTTAGGGTTCATTATTGCAGGCTCCAAAGACCATACATCTTCAGGGTAAAGGAGACAATTACTGTGTCTTAATTGGACTATGCATCATTTAATCAGACCCTCTTGTTTTTTAATATCCAATAAATACATCCCATCTATCACTGTGGTTCAGAGATGTCAGATACTTTCCAAACTGGATGACAGGGCACTGCACACTCCAGAAGAAAATGCTGAGAAGTCAGTTAAAGAAAACAAGGAAAAAGAAGACTAAGTGTTGTTTAATGCCACAGTTAAAGATGATGTAATTCTGGGCAGTGTATCCGTGTGGTAAACAGGACAAGAAACCCCAGGAAGAAAAAACCTACTTAGTGCTTGGTCTCCTCTGGCTTTCTTGTTTTCTTTTAACTAGTGCTTGTAAATCAATTCAAGGCCAGCAGCTTGATTTTTATTTTTTTTTTCTTTTTTTTTCTTTTCTCCAGCAAGATCCCTTGGGGACTGTGGAATTGGGAGTTCAGGCTCACTTGGTGAATTCTGCTGCGGTTTGAAGCGGTGCAGCTCATGTAGTTAAAGAATGATTGAGCTGCTTATGAATTTGGGGAGGATGGGACCTGGCTCTTGTTCCTTGGTATTTTTGAGTTCCTCTCCCAGAAAGGCTGTGGGGTTTGACAGCTGATGATGCTGTGTGGGCACAGATGGGTGCTGCAGCCTGAGCAACCTGCGGTTCCACAAACCTCTTTGTTCAGCCCCGCCGGCCCCGTTGTGCTGGGAGTGCTCTGCATCCCATAGCTCATGGTTTGCTTGCTGAAATGCCTTCAGATCTGACTTCAGAGAGGAAACAGAGAGTTTACCACGGTTTTTTTTCACGTACATCCTTGTCAATCTCAGCTTCATTCCTGCATAGTGACTATGTGGAATCACTGGGAAGCAGCTCTTGGCTGTGAATTCAGCTGTATGTCAAGGAAAGTAGGGCTGCTCGCTCTTGTCCTCTGCAGTGCTGCAAAGAACAACAAAATCGAGAGTATTACAACTTAAGCCAGAATTGATCCATTTTTACACTGAGGATCAATCCTTCCCTCTTTGAATCTGAAAAAAATTATCATTACCTGCATGAGTAGAAGTAGAGCTTCATGCTGTGCTGGGGATGTTATTGAAGTGTTATGCTTTTGACTTCAGTACTGCTGAATTTGTTGCTTTTACTGGAATTACCTTAATCTGCACATGTGTGGATCTTAATTCCTTTAGTACTGACTCAAAGGTCAGCCCTCAATAGTGTGGGGGGGAAGGAATCCTGAATAGGCAAATACAAAAACTTTGTGCAGTGGGCTTTCAGGTTTGGTGGGTTTTTTTAATGTCAGCTGTGGAGTTAGGATTGGTAATGGTGCCATGTGGGTTTATTTAAGAAGATGATGATGGTTTGAAGAAGTGTTGCTCCGTGGAGAGTATGTGTGACTGTGACCACCTAGCAGAAGTAGGACATGAGGATGAAGCAGGGGAGGAAGAAGGGAATTAAAGCAACCTGACTGCTGTATAGATGGGTCTGTCTTGCTTTAAAAATACTTACTGGAATTGCAACAGCATTTGCTGGATAAGCAGAAGAGCACGTTTGTCAGCAAGATGGGAAGCTGCTGGGCTTGATGGTTCATTTCTCCAGAATAGGGATTTGCTGTCAACGTGCACCCATTTGTGTGCAGGCAGCCCAAATCTTATTCTGCATTTCCAGGTGTGAATGCAGTGCTCTAATGGAAACAGTTGTTGCTGCAACCATGGAGTGTAATGTATTTCTGCCACAGTCAGTTATTTCTCAGGGAAATATTTCATGTTCTGATGCTTCCGCAGAGGTGTGTGTTTAAAAAAAAACCCAAACAGTGAAGCCAAGAGCCTGTGTATGTGTAACTCCACACTTGGCTGCTTTGGGTTAATACCAGTTTTTACCACTTTGTTCTCTCTTTGTTCCTAAGAACAGAAAAGCACTGAGATAAAGATTAATGAGCTATTTCTAGTGTTTCCATGCATGTCCACCTGTTTGCAAGAGGTGTATCTACCTGCATGTCTGTTCTAGCAGCTGGACCTGCTTTCTCTAGTCTTCAGCTTGGCTGAGCAGAAGTGCTTGTTACCTTCCTTCTCATCCTGGACTTGATAGGCAGTTCCCAGTTTGTAGTGGTACTAAGCCATCTCCTAATGAGCATCTTTATCAGAAAGTTCCTTTTCCCCTCTTCATTGTTTCTGAGACTTAAAGAAATATACAATTTCATTGTGTAATAACTTGGAAACATTTGAAGAGCCAACTGTGCTAAATGTTTCAGAGGCACAAAATTAGTCTTTTTTTTTTCTGTACCCTGAAGAATGTTCTCATCTTGCAGTTGTGCAAGAGAGAAAACAGCAGAAGAAATGGGAGCAGTGCCCCCAGAGGGTGGCAGCTGACAGGGTGCTGGTGTGTTTGGGTGGGTGTGATGACCCACCTTAAGGGGGAGGAAGCACCTAGAGAAGGAAAGGTTAATTATGGAGAAGGTGATGGCAAGGTCAGTGTGCTGAGATTACAGCAGTAGGAAGAGGAAGGGACAGGTAGGAACAGAAATAGAAAAGGTAAGAGAAATTTGACAGAATAGAAACAGGAAGGAGACACGAAACAAAGCTCAGAAGTGAGCTGCTGTTGGATGCCTGCAGGCTGGGAGCATGTTTGGCACTGCCATCAGCTCCCTTTTTGTAAGCTAAATGTCCACCAGAGTTATTGTGAGATGGCTTGTTGCTGCAGATTTTGGTCCTTAGGCCAAAACCTGGGCTGAAGGGCCTAGTTCTTGTCCTTCCTTAATTTCTGTGATTGAGCAGCTCTTGACAAACCAAAGGGATATGAATATTTTGAATCTGCCATTCCAGGTTTGCTTAGAAAAGCATATATTTATCTATTATATTTGCCAGCTGCTAATATTTTAAGAGCCTTAAACATGCCAGAAGCAGTTCTCCCTGCTTTTTCGCTAGCTCAGCTGGTGTTTCCTAGCTCTGCTCATGTGTTCACACTACAGTTGCACACTGTTTATTTCAGTAATGAAGAAGAATAAGAATGTGAAAGGAAGAGACTTTGATATATTTACCTTCTGAAAAACACTGCTCTCCCACCCTGTCTGTACCAGAGGAGCTCAGGAGCCAGAGCAGCTCTGTCTGGTACCTCAGTGCGTTGCTGGGCTCGGGTCTGAGCCTGTGCCAGGCAGCCCAGATGTGACTGTTTTGTGCAGCAGCCAAACCAAATTAAACATCCAGAATTCACTCAGTCCATCAGCCACCTGAAACAAGTTACTCCAGTTCTGGGCCCCTCAGTTTAGGAAGGATATTGAAGTGCTGGAACATGTCTAGAGAAGGGCAATGAGGCTGGTGAAGAGTCTGGAGCACAAGTGCTGTGAGGGAGCTGGGGTTGTTGAGCCTGGAGAGGAGGAGGCTCAGGGGAGACCTCCTCACTCTCTGCAACTCCCTGCCAGGAGGGGGGAGCTGGGTGGGGGTCAGTCTCTTCTCCCAGGAACCAGCAGCAGGACAAGAGGCCACAGCCTTGAGCTGTGCCAGGGGAGGTTTAGGTTGGACATCAGGAAGAAGTTCTTTATGGAGTGCTCAGCCATTGGAATGGGCTGCCCAGGGAGGTTGTGGAGTCACCATCCCTGGAGGTGTTTAAGGTGAGACTGGATGTGGCATCAGTGCCATGGGCTGGGTGACAGGGTGGTGTTGAGTCAAAGGTTGGACTGGATGATTTCAGAGGCCTTTTCCAGCCTGGCTCATTCTGTGATCTTTGCTCCTTCCCTTCGAAAACCTGGGTTTGAACTTCACTGTAGATTGAGGCAGAGAGCTTTTATTGCACTGTTGGCTCTGACTGTCCAGCCCAGTAAACCTGATAAATCTTCCAGATGGGTGCCATCCAGCTCTCTGTGCCCCCGAGGTCTGGCTGGTTTTGCCAGGACTGACTCATTCCCTTTAGGGATGTGCCCTGCAGTGCCCTGCTTGTGTCCTGCCTGGACAGGACAGGCAGGTAAAGAGGCAGGGAGGGCTGGTTTGCTGCCAGCAATCCAGGTATTCCGAGGTACTCCTGGGTACAAACATACATTTAGTTGTTGCCAGGGATGTCTCTGCCTGGTTTAAATGCACTCTCGTGTTTAATTTTGGGATGCAGGAATTCCATTAAATCTAGGACCCATTTGAGAAGTTTCCACAAATGATCTGAAAATTTGTAAGAAGAGAAGTATTCTAAAACAGGCAGTTGCCTGCAGTTCTTGAGATTCAGATATTCCAGAATCAGGGAAAAGAAATCCATGTGATCTAGTGCAAAATAACACCTTTCAAAAAAACCTGTTGTGGTGTAGTTTTTAAAGGGATTTTTTACTGTGCAAATGGTGGTCAAAACACTGCTCCAGCTCCCTGAATAAATTATTTCTGTTAGCGATGGGGTTTCCTACACAAACAGTAAATATTTTTATGATCAAAACATGGGAGATGGTTTATGTACTAACAGTTATCAGCACGTGGTAGGAATGATCAGAGAAGTGGAAAGCTTGGAAATAAACACGCTGTCTCTGTTGGCACAGGGATGACCCTGGAGACTGCCAAGGCCAGAGCCTGCAAAAATAAGAAAGTATAATTAATTGTCCTTAAATGAACTTACCAAGCAAAAATAACCCTTTTCAAGTAAACACTCAACTTTGCATTTTTTATATTTTTTTTATTATAAAGCTCTTCTATGTGCTGAAGGTTTTAATGTTCTGCAATGTGCTTATTAATATTTCTGTGCATGTTTAGTGTAAATAAAAATTAACATAGTGTAGCTGCACTGGACATCTGTTTTACCCTGGCACTTTGATTTTTTTTTTTTTTCCCCCTAATAATAATACAAAATTATCTCTCAAAATGGCTGGGAAGTAATAATTTAGAACATTACTTGGTGGTTTTTGAAGGTCAGTTGGCTGCTGTTTATCTTATAATAAATCACTCCTGGTTTTGTTGGGTCTCCTTTAAAGAGGTTTTTCTTCCTTTCAGTGGTTCCTTGGCCTGTGTTGGTGTGAAAGGCTTTCATGGCAAGAAAGCAGAGAACTGTTATTTCCCCAAAATCTCTGTGCTGATGAGCTGCTCTTGCCAACAAAATACTAAATAAATGTGTATTTCATTGAAAGAAATACGAATTTTCCTTGTTTTCTTTATTGTAATTCCCAGTGGTCACTGACTTCAGGGTGATTTGCAGGTATTTAAAACCTGAAGCAACAGCAGCAGCATCAGTACAAACACTCCAAACTTGTATTACCCTCCTTAGCAAGTGGAATTCATGTTAAAATTGCCGAAGGAAGTACAAAACGAGTGTTGGGATTATATACTTGTATATAACAATTTATATTTCTATATAATGTGTTTCCTCATAATACAGGGGGTGGCAGGAATAGCACTCATCAGATTCAGACTTCAGGTGCAATTCCCATTAAAGGTAAAGAAAAGGTAGAAGGTAGAAGCTTTTCTTAGGGCTGATGAATTCTTTTTTTTTTTTTTAAGAACTGAAAATTTCAAAAATACGATCAGAATTGAGAGTCTTGGGCAGAAATTGAGCCCAAATCTTGGGAAGTATTTCAATATGGATCAGAGTAAAGGTGTACAAAGTGATTTTGAGTGGATGAGAGGAATCTGGGAGCGATTAATGCTGAGATTTTTGAGAGGACTGACTGACAATTGATGGTGTATTTGCATAAAACCAAGTACACTAAGGGCAGAATGTGCCACCTGCTGTGTTTGTATCTTTAAAAAAGGTATGCCAGGGTGTTTTTTCTCTCTGGAATATTCCCTTCAACCCTGAACATCATCTTAGTTCTGAGAGTGACAAATTAACATACTGAGAATACCCACAAGTGGCAGCAGCTTCTCTTTTAAACAAAGATTTACAATATCTAAATATATTTAACTTCTGGACCTGTAACTGAGGATGGAGCTGGGAAGGGGAGAGCACCTCAGAGGGAAAGAAGGGAGAATTATTTAATGTACACTGAAAGGAATAAAAAAAGATTAAAACAAGAGAAAAATTATTTTTAGCATTAAGAAAATCTTAGAGCGGGTCCATGAGGCAGTGGAATTGTGTCCCAGAGGAAATGGTGCAAACTCTGTTGCCTGAGTAATTTTGATTTAGGACAAAATAATTGACTGTGTTTTGTAGAGAGGAAAAAAAGTACTGTACTGGAATGGAATAATCCACTGCAAGTTTTTCTTTTGCCTCTGAGTTCCTAAGTTTCTTATAATGCTGCTGAAGAGGAAAAAGAGGAGGAGGTATAGCAATGAAAAAAAAAACAGGGAAAAGGATGCTGTATTTAGCATATAATAAGTGTAAATAATAACACATACTAAAGCTTCTCCACTGTGTTCTAATTAATCTGATTATCTCTTGCATATCTGTTAAATACCAGCAGCTTTATGGTGAAGGCAAGATTGCCCCTTCAAATCCTTGTTCCTCCTCCCCATCCCCAAATCTGTGTTCAGACCCGATCTAACCCGGGGGCAAACAGAGAGTGTGGTACTAAAACAAAAAAAACCAAACAACTCAGTGAAAAACACCCCACACAAACAAACTGCTGCAGTCTCAGACAAAAAAAAAAAAAAAGAACCAAACAGAAAAGCAGCCCAAACAAAACAACAAACCCCAATTATAAGTGCAGCATGCGATTTGTAAGTGCTAAAAAAGCACATAATGTACCAGTCAGAGAGAGGGGGAGTGTGAAGCGTGTGATGTCTTATTTCTGCACGAGGTTCCTGGGTGGTTGTGGGTGAGCTGTTGAAGGGCTTGGGCAGGGGAACATCAGCTGTTAACCCAGTGGGGGCTGAGTTGGGGGCTGGATGTAACACCCAAAAGGGCTTTGTGTGTCTCATCTGCAGCTGAAGTCAGTGCTGCTGTTTCCTAAATGTAGGATTAATGCAGATTCCCAAGGGCTCTGAAAATCCCTGAGCTTCCAGGGGGGAATGTGGTGTTGACACGGGGCTCTTCCCTTAATCTCTGAGTCCCTAAAGTGAAAGGGCTGAACACAGAGCTGTGAGGTGGGTGGTGAGGGAACATTTCTGAAGGGCCAGAAATTCTATAGCTGGGGAGAAACCTGAGAGGAAATTAATAATTCTCTCTGTGGAGCTCAGTTTGCATAGTGTGCAGTAAATAATGCATGGGGCCACGGAGCTAACAATGAGAATAAACCAAAATACCCAAGAGCTGCTCCTTCAGTCAGGCCCATCCATCTTTTGCATGAACAACAAAAGGTCCTGTGGCAGAAAAGTGTGTGATCAGGAGATTTCATTTGTTTGTTTGCTTTTTTTAAACTCAGATTTGCAAGAGGATTGACACAGTTTTGTGGTCAACCTTCTATTGGTGCAATTAGAGAGCTTGATTATTTATTGACGTTAATATTACTTTTTTCTTGGACTCCTTTTGTGATAGGGAAGCCCATCACCAGAGCTGCTCAGTAATTTAGGGGCTTCTCTTTTTGACTGCATGAATGTTCTGTGGGGGCTTTTGCTGCTGCTTTGGAGTCATGAGCTGGTCTGGGTGTAACTCTGCAATACCTTGCCTTGTCTTTTTTTTTTATACAACATCACCCCAGAATTGATAAAGTAGGGATATGAGCAGAAGTTTGGCTGTTTGGGCAGAGTAAAGTACTTTTCTAGCCTAAATCATTCCATCATTCTATGTTGTGAAAGAAGCTTGTGACAGGTCACAAAAATTTGGGAGAAGTGTGGTGGAATTAATGTATTTGCTTTTTGCTGTCAAGGGTTTAGATCCCATTGACATCTAATTCATGCAGCAAGGCAAGGCTGTCACCTCTGAGGTTCTGTCCGTGCCAGAAAGGTGATTTAGTTCATTTTTCAGAACTAGATGGCACTTGGAATGTTTGTTTTATGGGAACTCAGGAAAAATCCAGAGCTCTGGCAACTTAAACTGTGGTTTATTGATAAGTGTCCGTAGAGCTGGACAGACAGCTTCTCCATAAGGGGATCATGGAGGGTTGCCAGGGACTGTATTTGTGGTTTAGACTTGACTTTCAAAGAGACAGACTGTAATTATTTAGGATCTGTGGTTTTATAATTGTTTACTACCTGAGGCTTTGTGGTACACTCCTTGTTTGACTCAAAATCAGCACCTTGTATGCAATTAAGATCACCATGTGCTTTGCTCACTTTAGCTGGAACAGTAGAAAGCTGGGTGGGGAAACCAGTGCTGTTGCAATTATATTGAATAGTTTGAATCCCATTAAAGGAAAAAAGGAGGAGAGAAAATGCTGTTATTTATCAGTCAACTTGAGGGAATTCATGTCTTCTCAAAATTAGCTTCAATCTTATTCTTTTGCTATTGTTCTCAGCTTGTATATTATTGTAGCTTTAAAGAGAACAAATTATAATGAGTTTCTTTAAATTTTTTTTTCCTCTTTCTTTATACCCTCAGGCTTCCAACCCTTTTTCCTTACTCTGCTCTTTGCTTTTGCAAGCCACACAGTGGCCACTCATTCCGCTGTGTCCGTGTTCCTGCAGTGCCCATCAGTGTTTGGTGATGTTCTGGGAATTTATTGTGCCAGCAGTTGTGTGTGTCTGTGTGCTCACATGTGCCCAATAAACCTGTGGATCCATTCCTGTTCTGAGGCTGTAAAGGTGCCTGGATTTATTTAGGAATCCTCTAAATCCCCCCCTGTAGCTCTGTTGAGAAGAGTTAAAAGGTTAAAAAAAAAACCCCAGTGATTAAAAATGTTTTAGCAGATCTTTTTTTCTAAGAGGATTTTTTTAGTCTTTGGTCTTAAAAGTTTAACTTCTTACATGTTTTATGGAGGGAAGACAGAGCAGTGGTGGCTTTGTGCCATGCTGTTGGTGCCAGGAGGAAGGTCCGTGTGGAGGGGATCATCCCATGTTGTTGGGCTGCCAGCAGCTCGTGGGCTTTGTTTTCCCAAGGCTGGTCCTTCAGCTCATCCCAACCAGCCCCCAGTGCATCCCCACAGGCCTGCCAGGGGCTGCTGCTTGGTAAAGCATCTTCTGGTGAGAATGAACACCAGGGGTCTTGAAATCTCTAAAATATCCAGCAGAGCAGGGCAGGGATTGTCCCCCTGTGCTGGGCACTGCTGAGGCCACATCTTGAATCAGGAGTTCAGCTTTGGGCTCCTCCTGACAAGGAAGACACTGAGGGGCTGGAGTGTGTCCAGGGAAGGAAGGGGCTGGAGCAGCAGGAGCAGCTGAGGGAGCTGGGGGGGCTCAGCCTGGAGAAAAGGAGGCTCAGGGGGGACCTTCTGGCTCTGCAACTCCCTGACAGGAGGGGGGGAGCTGGAGGGGTCAGGCTCTGCTCCCAGGGAACAAGGGACAGGAGGAGAGGGAACGGCCTCCAGCTGTGCCAGGGGAGGGTTAGATTGGATATTGGGAAAATTTCTTCACTGAAAGGATTGTCCAGCACTGGCACAGCTGCCCAGGGCTGTGGTGGAGTCCCCATCCCTGGAGGGATTCAGAAGCTGTGTAGATGTGGCCCTTGGGGACATGGTTTAGAGGTGGCTTTGTCAGTGCTAGGTTAGTGGTGGGAGTCTATCTCAGAGGTCTTTTCCAAACTAAGGGATTCTGTGATTTGATGTTGGAGAAGAAGCTCGTGACAAGTTGTAAAAATCTGGGAGAAGCATGGTGAGATTAATAAATTGGCTTTTTACTGTCATGGATTTAGATTCCATTGGCATCTAATTCACACAGGAAGACAAGGCTGTTGCTTTTTAGACTCCTGTCTGTGTTAGAATAGAAACTTAGTTCATTGTTCAGAAATAGATGGACCTTGGAATTTTTCTCTTGTGAGAACTCAGTACAAAACAGAAGTCTGGAAACTCAAACTGCAGTTTACTGGTAGTACATGTCTGTAAGATGTGGACAGTAATGAAATGGCACAAAGTAGTGGGAGCAGGAATCACATATTCAAGCTGAATATTTATGTATGAATTGACCTTGACTCTTTCTACTCCCTGACCTTTTAATGTTTTAAAAATAAACTAAGTACCCATAAAATTATTTGTTGTATTGAATACTGTTCCCTTGGATACCTCTCTTCAGATAATAACTTTGATTCTGAAGATATTAAGGAGGAGGAGAATGTTTATGTTGCTGTTTTATAGCAAGGAGAATTGAGTACAGGAACATTGTCTGTAACATATGTAATTGCACAAGGAAATGATTTAAAGAAAATGTATTTGAAGGTGAACATGGATCAGGGTTTTCCCCTCCCCCAGCCCTTTATAATACTTCATTGTTAATTAATTCCTTCAGAAGTAAGGATATTTCAGCCCCCTCTCTGCTGCTGGTTCTCCAGGACAATCAAAGAGCTCTGACTTGCCACACTTGCATTTTGTAGTTTCAGAGGTGAGAATGAGACCTCACCCTTTTTAGCAGCTTTAGCTTTCGTGGTGACAAAGCAGCCTGTTGAATGTTTTGCTGAAACCATGCAGGTTGTGAGAGCAGCTCCTTCCCTTCACAGCACTGCTCATACTCACAGGGATTTCTGGGTTGGGAGACAGTCCATCAGGAGACAGATGAATCTTTGGTACTGTGCTTAGATCAGGGGTTTTGGGGGCTCAGTCCTCTGTGGCAGGCTCTTATCCTCTCCCTGTTTTATAACCCTGGACAAGTGAACTTTTCCCATGTCTCAATTAAGTCTAATGTAACTGGCAGAGGTGTTTCTTTTCTATCTCACAGGAGTCTGGAAGAGCTTAATGAGCACTTGTGACATATTTCAAGATCTCTTGATGAAAGGTGATGAGTGCAGTGTGTTTTCAGGCTGACTCCCCTCTCCCAACAGCATCACATGATACCTTCTCTAGAATTTTTGCTTAGACCTTGGCTGTCTCCCCTGAACATGTGTTGAATGACATCACTAGAGCTGCTTATTTTTTACCTTCCAAGAGTTTCTTATCACTAAGCAGTGCCAGCTCTTTCTTGCAGGAAGAGATCCATAGAATCACAGTATGTTTGAGGTTAGAAGGGACCTTAAATATTATTTAGTTCCACCCCCTGCCATGGGCAGGGACACCTTCCACTAGACCAGATTTTTCATAGCCTTGAACACATCCAGGGATGGGGCAGCCACAGCTTCTCTGGGCAATCTGTGTTGGGGCCTCCCCACCCTCACAGGGAAGAATTTCTTCCCAATATCTAATTTAAACCTGCTCTCTTTCAGTGTGAAGCCATTCCCCCTTGTCCTGTCACTACATGTCCTTGTAAATACATTTCTTCTGGGCTCCCTTCAGGTGTTAGAAAGCTGCAGTGTGGTCACTCTGCTACCAGTCCTCTACTAAGCAGCAGGAATGAGAGCTGGTGGTCCCACTGGTGGTGTCAGAACTTGAATACTGAGTCATCTTCCAGAACTTTAGAGTGTGAGAGCATTGTATCTTAAACTTGTCTGCCCTTGTTGCCTTTCCCAGCCAAAGCCTGGAGGTCAGGGTTAGAAATAAAACTGTGCTTTCATAGTGGAGACCTGTGTGTGAGACAGACCAGATAAATAATGGTTTAACTGGGGGTTGCTGGGAGAAGGTGGTGTAATTCTTTGGGGAGCTCCTCTAGGCTGGGGCTGTGTGTAACCTTGTTAACAGAAGACATCAGAGAGATTTACTGGAGGATGTGATGTGGGTGCCTTGCTCCCCAGAAATGAGTTTTGTGTTTCCTTGGGCAAAAGAAAACTTCTCTAAGCCCTTGACCCCAGTGCTTCTCTTCTTCCAGCTGGTTGGACTTGGGTTATAACCTGCCTTAAATATTAGACTGTGCCTGAATGAGCAGTGGAGCCACATTTGTGTCATTTTAGCACAGTGGATGCCTGGGGATGTCTCCATCGTAAATGGATTCTGGGACTTGCCTTTTTGGAAGGTGCTCTGTGTCAGGTGCCAGATGCATCAAGGCAGGGCAGCCAGTGATTTTTCACACAGCTGGCACATCTGCTTTTTAAGTAAGATGGTGTGAGAGCAGATATACAAATGCTGGCAAGTGCAAGAGGTTGTTTTTTGTTGTGTTGGGGTTTTTTTGTTCATTTTACAGGTTGTGAAGAATTGATTTTTGAGGTGAAACCATCCTTTTAATTTGTGATGGATTTATGTCTGTGGTGTACTAGAGAAGAACTTTAATGCATTTCTTTTGGGCATTGAGGTCACTTTTATAATGGACCCAGGTCATTCTGGTTTGTCATACAGTGACAAGTTTGAGAGGTGAAGCACAAAGCTATTCAGGTGGGCTCTTGGTTTTCCTCCTGAGTGAAAACACAGCATTTAATGGGACTTGTGAACCTCTCTCCTCACCCCAAGTCAGCCAGAAGTTCCTATTATCTTTTTCAAGTGTGTCTGATATGAACAGTGAAAATGCCTGCAGTTTAAAATGGCCTAATGGTGCTTTTTACCTTCCTGATCTGTAGATGCTCAAGTACATGCAGAGAGCCGTGCAACTGTCACCTTAAATGGCATCATGGAATTGAACTGCAGAGTGGCTGAGGTGAGGCAGGACCTCTGGAGATGGTTTAGACCAACCCCCTGCCCTGTGCAGGGTCACCACCTCCAGTGGGGTGCTCAAAGCTGAGTCCACGTGAGTTCAAATATATCTAAAGATGGAGACTCACGTTCCCTCTGGGCAACCTGTGCCATTGGTGGACCCACCTTCACAGTGGAAAAGCTTTTCATTTTCATGTTTAAATGGAATTTACTGTGTTTCAATTCATTTGAAATGTTTCACCTCCTGTCCTTTCACTGGATCCCAGTGAGAGGAGTCGGGTTCCATCTTTTTTCCTCCTTCCCATCAGGTGTTTATAGACACTGCTAAGACCACATGAACCCTCCTGAGGCTGAGCTTTCCCAGCCTCTCCCTGTATGTTGGGTGCTCCAGTCCCTTCATTGCCTCTTGCTGGATTTGCCCCAGGACGTCCATGTCTGTCATGTGATATTTGTCTGTGCATGTGCACAAACACACGTTGTAATTCTCTCTGCACAGATCAGCCCTGATGCAAAACCCGTTTCTACTGTCACCTTTTTTCTATCTATCTTCAGATAGACATAAATATATTCTAGGATTTTATTTGGAGATAGCTGATGCATAGGGCAGGATTTCCCAGGTGGCTCTTGCTTGATTAAATTTCAGTGTGTGCTTCATCAAATATTTGGCTTTGCTGAATAAATTGGTATATTATGTTCATCCTGATTTGCTGTCTCAGTGCTGTCCACTAAGTACAGAAAGATAATAATCAGTGTGTCAGGAGCTCTTATATTTTCATTTAAGGGAAAACATACTAATTCTTTCTTGAGAAAATATAGAAGAGAGTAGAGATATATATATTAATAAAATGCTGACTTATCTACAATGGCTTTCCTGTAATCTGAGACTTTTTTTTTTTTTAAGATCTCTTGAATTACTTATTTGGCTCTTTTGGAGATCTGAAACTGCTTGTAGTACTTGGACCTCATTAAAGTCTGGAAGTATCCCTGCTGTCTTTTTGGATATCAGGAGTAAACTTAGTTTAGAACTAAATTTAGAGTGTTTGAATTTTGTAAATGGAAAAATCAAATTCAGTTTTCTCTCATGGTTTGTTGAATGGGTTGGGGCTGTTTGTGGTGTAACTTAGTCGACCCTTTTATAGGGAGTGGTGCTACCATGTGCAGTGTTGTATATTTGACACCTCCAAAATCCTTTCTCTGCTAGCACTCTCTTTTTAAACTTATTTTTGAATTTTTTCACATCTTAAAGTAGCAGTCTTTGTAGGAAAAAGAGAAGGGCTTTTTCAGTGGTGGAGCCAAACTTGACTAGAGAAAGCTCCCAGTAGAAGTAGATTCCTGCCCCATGTTGAGGGTATGGACTGTCTGCCCAAACCATCTTGGTTTATTTATCCGGTATGTCCATGTGTGGATCTGTTGGTATCCCCAATCCCCATTACAGGTTTGACAGTGCTGCTGTTGCCCTGCTTGGCCCAATCTCGATAAATTTAACGATTTGCAGAATATTACTTTGCCTTCCTGCCTGCAGTGGTCTGCAGACTGCAAGAGCTGCAAGTAGGCCTGGGAACAGGGAACATTTTAGGTATGAGTATTATACAGGGTGAGAGAGCTCCTCAGGGCAGGGCTGGGCTCTGCTCTGAACTCCTGGTGCTTTAATGAGAAAGACATAGGAATTTATCTGGACTTGGACATGAGCTCAGTAGCATGACAAGTGTATCACAGAATCACAGAATCAGCTGGGTTGGAAAGGACCTCTGAGATCATCAAGTCCAACCCTTGATCCAACCCCGCCGTGGTTCCCAGCCCATGGCACTGATGCCACATCCAGTCTCACCTTAAACACCTCCAGGGACGGTGGATCCACCCCCTCCCTGGGCAGCCCATTCCAATGGCTGAGCACTCTCTCTGGAAAAAATTTCTTCCTAATATCCAACCTAAACCTCCCTTGGCACAGCTGAAGACCCAGCCCTCTTGACTTGCTGATAGTTGTCTGGGCGAAGTAGCCAGGTGGGAGTTGGGCTCAACCTCCTGTCAGGGAGTTGTAGAGAGTGAGGAGGTCTCCCCTGAGCCTCCTCCTCTCCAGGCTGAGCCCCCCCAGCTCCCTCAGCCTCTCCTCACAGCACTTGTGCTCCAGTCCCTTCCCGAGCCTCTCTGCCCTTCCCTGGACCTGCTCCAGCCCCTCACCTTCCCTGAGTCTGAAATCACTCCTGCTTTAGGATGATTCTGTTCTGGATGAGGTGATTCCTGAGGTTGTACAGGCTCCTCTCTGGCTGTGGAGAGGCTTTGGTTTGTGTCAGTGTTCACAAGGGAACAGCCACAGCCAGATCAGGGTCAGCCTCAGTGTGTCTGTAACAGCCATGAGTCCTCTCAGATGGTGGGTGTTCCCCCATTATAATGTCCTAACTCCTTTCTGAAACTGGAGAACTTCACCTCATTAGAGCCAGCCCCGAGGACTTCCTACCACTCTGGGCAGAGAAGGGAAGAATTTCCCCGTGCCAGCGTAAGATGTGATTCTCCTCGTGCAAGAATCTGTCGGTGTCTGCATCTCATTCCTTCCTTATGGACTTGGGGAGCAGGGAACCTGTTAGTGCAGGGCTGTTCATCAGGCACTGATGTCTTTGGGACCAGGGGCAGGACCTGAGGGAATGGCTGGAGCTGTGTCAGGTTGGATCTCAGGAAAAGGTTCTTCCCCCAGAGGGTGGTTGGCACTGACCAGGCTCCCCAAGGTTTGGTCATGGCCCCAAACCTGCCAGAGCTCCAGGAGGGTTTGGACAACGCTCTGAGGGACGGGGTGGGATTGTTGGGGTGTCTGTGCAGGGCCAGGAGTTGGACTGGATGATCCTGGTGAGTGCCTTCCAACTCAGAATATTCCATTACTCTGGTGTGGGCAAGAGGCTTTGTGCCTGATGCCTGGTTTGCTTTAGAGCTGAGATCTTTGCAGACCCACCCTGAGCCTGCCCGTGCCTGGAGCTGTGGGACAGTGGGACAGGCTGGGCCACAGGACATCTGGCTGTGCTGCAGCACACTGAGCTCAGCACTGTCACAGCAGCTTCATATTTGACTCACGGATGGAGCAAACTGTCTTTAGTTTGGGCTGTAGACTTGAATTTTTCTGTGTAAGAACGCCTGCAAAAATGTCCGTCTGTGTGATCCTTGCATTAAATTAGCAATACTGGCCATTAGTCTTGTTTAGGAGTGATAAAAGGGAAGGAGGAGAGTGGCAGAGAAGTTTTAAAGTGAAAGGGAACTTGAGGAGCTCAGAAGGAGAAAGGAGTGAGCAGTGAAAGAGAACAGGCTGTGCTGAGTCAGGCATTGTACAAGTGGATGTAAAAATGGGTCATTTACCTCCTTTGCAGGGGTGGTGGATAGATAGGGAGAAAATGTGACAATTTTCACTGTATTCTTGCAGCATTGCTTTCATATTTGGGGGGGGAACTTTCAGGTTTTATATTACAGGATGTCGAAATTAAATTTTATTGTTGAGTAAAGTCTTAATACTCAATAAACACCTGTTGAGGAGCTATTTTAGCAGAAAGCACAGAGACTCCTCGCTTCAATTCAGAACAAAACATTACTTTGGACTGAACAATTAAAATCTATTGATTTTTAACTTGGAGGTATTAAAGTAAGGAAGCTTAATGTCAGCTGCTAAATTGCTTTCTGTTAGCACTGTTTTGTCATACAGATAAAGCCTTGCATGTAGAGCCAACTGCTTTTTATTTTCCTAAGCACTTTTCTGCAGATCTCTTGCAATGTCTGTGCTGAGCTGGGGATTTCTGCAGGTGCAGAAATATTTCTGACTTGGATTGTTGGAGAAATGCTTTTGTGAAACCTCCCCTGGCTTTGGGAATCTGGAGAACTTGGAAGGAAGGTTTTGTCATGTTCCCCTGCTCCACGTGCATCCCATCCCTGCCTCGTGTATTTTGTACTGAGGGGAAAATATTGACTTGTGAATTGTATCCCAAATCAGAGGTTGAGTTGAATGATGCTCTCGAAGTTTCTCTTTGAATTCAAGGATGTCAATTTGCAGAAAAACTCAACACATAAATTAATGATCCTGAGCAAAGGTGGGAAGAACTCTCTGCTCCCACAAAGCCACATGGCCTTCTGCAAATATTTTACCACCTTAAAATAAGAAACTATATGAACAAATTTTGGGCCCTCCCTCCCCTATTTTAGGGTTTGTGACTTAAAATAATGTAGCTGCCTGTAATACCAGCAGTCTGCTCTGCACTCCTGTATTTTACTCTTCATGCTGCAGAGTTTTTGCATCTTTATTTTGCACCTACAAAGGTTCAGGAGTGTTTGTGTGTGTGTATAGATATAATCTAATGCAGAAGAGGGGACAGAGGCTTATGGGGGGGGGTCTTGAAAACAGTTTTGTTAATTCTAACAAAGCTGGAAAGTTGATTAGCAATCCCATAATTAGATGCTGTGACTTTTGATTTTGAGATCTCTGCTGTTAATCACTAAAGATAAATTGCTGTATTTAAAAAAAGGTTTATGGAAAAATTATAGTTTGCATATGTGGGCCAAAGTCACTTCAGGTGTATGGTAATTTGCAATAAAGCAAGAAGGATGCTTAAAAAAAAAGGCTTGAGGGGGTGATTAATTTTTAGATTGAAAAAAGAAAAAGAATAAATCTGTTTTTCCGATGTATTTTGCTTTCATTGATGCTGCCCACAGATAAAACATAAGGAGCTGAATTTTGACTGTGGCTTCAGCTTTATGGAGGAGACACTAAGGTTCTTTGAATTTATTTATGTAGAGGTTTGTGCACTAACAGCTGAGCAGTTGTGCTCAAGGGTTTGCTTCAAAGCCCACCAAAACACGTGGAAAAGCTCTGTTGGCTTGTTGGATCTGACCCACAGCCATCCCCTGCTTGCAGCTTTGTTGAACCAGATGAGTCCCAGCAGTTTTTATCCACTTTTCTTCTCGTGATCTTCTCCCTTGAGCGTGGTATCTCTGTTTGCAGACCTTTGACAGGATTATTACCACCATTTCAGCTGCCAGACAGTTCACTTGGAGGGGGTTGAAGGTGCTCAGCTCAAATCCCAGCAGGGACAGAGACCTTGTGCCACTTTGGTTGTGAATCCTCACACTCTGTCAATATTTGGTGGTTCCACTTCTCATCTGTTGGAATATTGCCCTTCTCAGCAAAGCAAACATTTGCTCTTCCCCTCGTTTCAATATTGGGCTGTGGGAGAAAGGTGGTGATTACTCCTTCATACCAAGGGCCTTAAAGGCATCTGACTGCTTCTGGTTTGTTTTTCTTAAATGCCAACTTGTTTTTCTGCTTGGATTGCTGAAAATAGTGTGTGTGTGTGTGTGTAACTGCTCTGTAACATGTGCAGATGGAGGCCCTGACTAACTGGGAGGTTTTGGGAGTATCTTGGCCCTGAATTAAGAGGATTTTAATCGTGTGTGGGAAGTTATGCCTGTGGTTCCACTTTTGCTAAATGTAAAGCTTCTCTGGCACCTCCAGTATCATATTTGGGCTGATGTCCAAAAATAAAAAATGGTCAATAACTATTGCCAGCTCCTCTGGCAAGGAACCAATTATTCCATTCTGTTTCCATCCCTCTGTGCACATGTCAATAAATAATCACTCACCCGTGATCCCAGTCAACTCTCTGATTAAACATATGTGTCCTGAAAGCTTCTCAACTGTAACATCAAAATGCCTTTACTTGTTTGGATTTCTTTCCATCTGTTAAAATACCTATTGAGGCCTTAAACTGTTTGATTACATTTAAAGTTGACTATGGAAAATCAGTTACACATTGCATGGACCGATCCATATTGACACACATACCCATGCACTGTATGGGCTGTGTAATAGCCCTGGGAAAGTGTCTCAGTGCTGAATAATGGGATTTCTGTCTGTTTTAGAGCTGTTCAACTTTGAAAGTTGTGCAAAGTGACTTTGTAGCTGTCCTTGTTTGTGAGATTTTTAATAAGCTGCTCTGCATGGCGATTATGCATCCTCGAGACTTTTCGATAAATCCAAGATTAAAATAATTATTTCATAAATATTCAATACAGACACAGAAGAGGTTGATAGAGATGATTTTGGAAACTGTTGTGGTTTTAGTGGTGATTGTGTACAGGCAGCATGTTCCCAGCATTGCCTGTGGATTCTGCAGCCCAAAATAATGCTGACTTCAGCACTTTGGTCCATATGACTGCAGCAAAGAGCATCAAACTGGTTCCTGGGCTCTGGAAAAGAGATTCCTGGCTCTGTGACTTCCAGACAAAGGTGATATTTGTATTTCTCCAGGTGCATGCCCTGTAGTGCTGGAAAAAAGCAGTTGTAGGGAGAACTGTGGTGACAAGTGTGGGTGTTTGCAGGGAGCCCTCGTTCACCCCCGCTGCACATCCCATCGCAGGACACCAGATATTGTGCTGTGCAGCTTGAATTTTGGTGGCACATTGTCCTGTGAGCGTTGAGGAGCAGATGTCCTTTCAGTTGAGGAGTTCTCATGTGGATGTTGGAGGAGCTGCTGGAGTAAGAGGCTGAGGTTTTGCGGGCAGAGCCTGAAGTCTGCCAGCAGCAGGGCTGGACGTTCAGTGTAAATGCAGGGCTGCAGATGGCATCCTCGGGTTTCCAGCATGGCACTTCAAGCTGCTGCCGAGATGGGTTTGAATGATCTTCCAGCGTGGAAAAAGCTGAAGCTGCACGAATTGGACCTTGGCTTTGCCTTTGTTTGGAGGAGAACAGATTGCTCATTTTATGACTGACAGCATTTTGTGCTGCGAAAAGCCCAAGTTCTCACAAAGTTCCAGGTGCAGGGTGCCTGGGCTGCGACAGATTTGTCTTGTCTTACAGCTTTGTTTACCTGATTCCAACCATGTTGTGTTTCATGCATCAGTAGTCATTTAATTTGTAATGCTCTTGCACTTCCATGAACTTTCTGTGCTCGGTTTTCAACCAAACAGAATTTGCTTTTTAAAAGAAAGTTCTGCTTTCTATTGACTCTGTCAGAAGAATGAAGGAAAGAAAAAAAAGAAATGCTAAACAGCAGCATTGTACCTGTTTGCATTTAGTTTTCTGTTGGGTGGTTGTTCTTTCTTTTTTTTTTTTTTTTTCAATTCTTGTTCCAGATGGTTGCTGGGCAGCATTAGCTGCTGATTCCCCCTGACTTTTTAGTACAGTATAACACCAGTAATTTTGTAAGCCTTTTATTGGGATGAATAAAAATGTTAAATATGAAATCTATGACACTATAATTTAACAGTGTCATGAATCTAATAACATTCTTTTTTTGCTGCACCAGGAGCTTAGCTGTTGATGTTTATTTTGCTGTATTTCCTGGTGCTTCTATAATCAAGGTAAGTTGATACCAATCAGTTTGAGATTCTGCAATACAGAAGCTTCTGTGGCTTGTAAACAGTGGTGGCATGGGGGGAAAAAGGCTTTTATGGCAGACATTCCATCCTACCACCCTGGGATCTACACTGTGCTGCTATTTCAGATATCATTTCCTCCAATATATAGCTGTGCTTAGATCCAGATCTCAGTTTTTAGGTGGTTTAGCTCTAAGTAAAATCAGCCTATTTGACTTGTGTAGGGGTGAGTGTGAAGATGGAAGTTCTGTGCTAAGAAAGTAACATTTACCAAATGGTTCTCTCAGAGATCTTTGTGTGTACAGTGTTCCCTCTGATGCTCTGGTTTTGGGACTTAACTAGTTTTTTCCTGCCTGTGGTAGAATTTGATGGTATTTAGGCATAATCCAGCTGTTTGCAGGGGCTCTGCAGACTGGTCTGACCAGCAGCTCTGAGTTGTAAACCTTTTGATCATTTCTATATATTATATATGTCACAGCCCAGGTCATGACACACTTGCTCCCTCTTCTGTGAAGCTGCATAACATCAACTCTCAGAGAACTTGCACTGCTGTGCTGAGGAAGTTTTGGAAGGGACCATATGCTGGATCTGTGTGAAGGAACCACATCCCAGCATCTTTTGTGCAGCCAAGGCACAGCTGAATTCCATCGAGGAAGAAAGAATGCATTTAAACTGTATATTCCTCTAAGGAGTGATGCATTTTCAGTGCCTGGAGCCTGAGAACTGGTGTTCAAGTTAGACTTTGTCACAGTGCACAGTTGTTTCCCCTCTGGTAGGAGGGATGTGTAAGGGCACAGATGTCAGATGACAACTATTAATTCCTCAATACACCAAGAACCCATTTAGTTACTGCTGTGTTGTTTCTATAATAAAGAACTTTCCTGTAACAGAACTTGAGAAAAAGAATTTGTAGGGATGATTTTCTTCTAATTGAGAAAGCTGGAGGGGCAGTTGGGTTTGTGGTTTTGTAGCTTAACTCCCTGAAAATAGTTCAGTAGTTCAATGGGAGTTATTTCGAAATTAAGGTTAAGCAAGGTGTGTAAATGGTTCTTAAAGCTTCATAAAAGCAATAAAGCATCTTCATATATGGTCACTTGGATCCTGAATTTTGCAGTCCAGCTATTCTTTGGCTGCTGTGTTTGGGATTGGAGTTGACTGCCCATCCTGTGAGATTAGGGGAGTCTTCTCCACTTCAGCAATTTGCCCCCTACAAGTGATTTGTGTGTGTCCAGAGGGTTATGTACAAAAGAGGCAAGAACTTAAACTTCTGTTACTTTGGGGCAAGTTAATTGCAGATGTCACTGCACTGAACATGGAAAATTGCATAATGTGAGCATGCTTTGTGCCAAAGGAAACTTGATGGGGCTGTAGATGAGATGATCAATAGAAAAAGAAATATGAGCAGATCGATAATTTCAGATGGCTCTTCTGATTCAGAGAGAGGCACAGCATTGATTTGCAAACTAAGAGGATGGATGCAGCAGTTAAAATACACTGTGTGTACATGCATTAGATAATAAAATAACGTGAAATGCCCTCAGCCTCAATCAAAGGCAGAGAGTAAATCATCAAAGAGTAACACGTGTCCCTGTGAAGCCTGCAAATGAACAGCAGAGCCAGGCTGAACAAACTGCCTGGGAGAGAGGGAAAATAACACCCAGAGAGGATGGTCATCAATCAGGAAGATGAACAGTCCTTGCTCCACGTCGTGCTGTTGTCCTGCATGGTGTGTGTGAGTTAGAGGTGCTGGAGGATCACAGCCATGCAAAAAGCAGGGGCTGATGTGGTTTGCTGCTGTGGACATCCCAAAATCTTTAGCAGGCAAATTCATTCAACTGTTTAGTGAATACTTCAATATATAAAATCAGAAAAATTCGACTCTTTTTCTGATGAATCCTATTTCTTGCCAACATAGATATACAGAGAGAAGAGCTGATTTTAACTGGATCTTGTTGATGCACCAGAATTTTTTTTTATTATCAAGTTCTTAGACTTGATTCTGTTTCTGGCTTTAGTGGTGTGCCCTTTCCCAGCCTCAGATCCCTAAATGGGTACCTGTGTTTTGGGGACAGGTGTTGCACATGAACTCCCTGTTAGGAGTGTATGAAGTGGGACAATCCAGCAAGGTTGCAGAAATAGGTAAGGTCCAAATGTCCATGCCTTGAGGTGAAGAGCATCAAGTTCCTTATCTGGATGGGAAAAAGATGTTGCCTTTGACCAAAAGTTAATTGTTAGAAGAGTTGTGTTATTAAAAAGTACACAATATGTTCTGTGGCACTTGAGTGCCCCTTGCTGACATCCTTTTATCACTGTGACTTTAACTCTTGCTGTGTTTCTGGATAAACAAACCACTTTTAACATGCCATAGGTTGTACTACTTCGGGGTTGGGGATGTGTTCAACTAAACTAGCTGGGGTTTGTGTGTGATAGGGGTATGTGCAAAGGTGAGTTATGAACTACCTTTATCAACTTCCTGCTCTTAACACGTGATATTGGATATCTGAGACCCTAAAATTGCTCAGAATTTGATATTGCAGTTTTCATTTCAGGTAGGCCATTGCAATTAATTATTAAGCACCGTGCATGCAGTTGTGGTGTTTAATAATATTAAAGTTTCCTTCTTTCGTTTCTGGACTTGGAAATTGGGGGTTTGACATCCCAGATGCCCATCTGTGTGTTGAGCTGAGCGTGTTCTTGTCTTGACTTAGGGAGAACTTACAATGTTAGTTAGAATGAAAAGCTGCAGTTTGCTAGTTGTTGAATGCCTTTGCTGCAGTGGTGGAGAGATTGGCTGTCCTTGAAAGATTTTGAAAATTCTTTATGTAAAGATAGAAAGCTTTTCTTGTCCAGCCATGTAAGACCAGCCCATATTCAGGCTTAGAAGTCACACGGTGTAAGTGCCGTCCTTATGGTTGTAACTAAATATAAGTGAGCAAGCAAAGCCCAACATGGGGCTGCTGAGTTGGGCTCCTTTGTGGAAGGCAGAGGTGACTTCCTAAGCCTTGGAAAAGGTGGCAAACAGCCTGTTGCTGGAGTCTTTGCAAAACAAATATTTGTGTGAAACATCTCTGAGACTTACCCTGATGGAAACAGTCCTTGAGGCTTTGGAACCCTCGATGCCAATGTTGATATGATTGGGAAAGCCTAAAACAAAATAGCCCCTCCAAAACTTCTTCCAAACAAGCAGTTGTAGTAATTCAGCCTTGCTGTGCTTCTAAATGATATGTTGTCGAAGACAATGTTGTAGAGAGATGTTGGAGTGTTATAAAAACGTTATTGAATTAAAATGCAAGCAGGATCCAGCCCAAGCCATTCTATAAATATCTTATTATGAAAGGCTCAGAGATGTTTCTCTTAGCAAATTTAAAATAATCATTAGAATCCTTCAGCAGATTGCTGTTAATTGGATTGAGAATTAAACAGCTTTGTATGAGTGCAAAGTTAATTAATAGCTCATTACTTTTTAATAAGGCAAATTCATTTGGAAATAAAAGAGATGCCATGGAGTTTACTGCAGATTTGAGAGGAGATTGGGAATATCAGCCATTCTCTTTGTGGGAGAAAAGATTTATAATTAAGTTGCCAAGGTTGGCTGGTGATGAGGGGAATGGAAAGGAGCAGAATTGATTTGTTTGAGAGCTGGAGGTCCCTCGGGGTGCCCTGTGCTGTGGTGGAGCAGCAGGTTCCATCTTCTGACCCCTCACTGCTGGAGAGGTGAGACACTGGAGCAATAATGGGGATCTAAGATGCCCCAAAGCATTGTGTAGTTAAGTTAAATGTTTTTAAAAACTACCCTTTTTCAAAGGTGCCTCCTGCATATCAACATGTTTGTGGCTTTTTCCCGTTACTTGACAAATATTTACCTTTCCCAATCTCTTCATGAGAACTAGCCCTTGATTTTCTCTACTGCTCCTTCCTTTCTCACCTCCTCCATCCTCTGCCCCATTCCATCTGCAGACTGACTCTTGTTTCTCTCCCTTTTCCTGGTCCAGTGAATTCTCCCCACACCTCACGACTCAAACGTGCTGGTTTAGCTTCCAGCAGCAAACTGGGGGATGAAGGAGCTGCACCTCAACCTTTTGTCTCCAGCTCCTTCTGTTCATGCCTTGTAACCTGTACCAGGGGAATGCCTTGTGCTGATGATCCAGGGGGAGGACTGGGAAGCCATCAGGTGGCCCTGGTTGCTGAATTTTGGGGAGAGAGAGGATGTCTTCCCTGTGTAAGAGATGCCTTGTGGAAGTCTGAAGTGACTTTGTCAACACTCCCCTTACTGGTATTTCAGAAAGTTTTTGTGGAAGGTTTCCTGTTAGTCTGTCAAGGGCTCTTATATCAGTCAACATGGATTTATGGATGAATTGTATTAGTTCAATTCTTTATTAATTGATTTCTGTATCAGCCATTCAGTTGTTTTACCTGGGAATGATGCCAAGCTGACAGCTCTGTAGTTGTTCAGGTCATCTGATTTGTCCTTTAAAAACATATAAATAAAAAACCTCCACTGACATCTCCTCTAAGCTAAATCATAGTGATTTCTTTTTTTTTTTTTACTTAGTACAGAGAAGTAAATCACATAACTTCTTTAATTCTCTTTCTGCCCAAATGCACAAAAGATTTTGGAACTTCATATGTTCTGTTTCTCCCTTATTTCTCCATTTGTAGGGGTGGCAATAGGTGGCAGGGATCTTCCCAGGCAGGGAATGAATTTAAAAATGTCACTTTTCTGGGTGCATAAATCCAGAAATCTATTTCTTTTCACCTTCATTTTCTTCCTTGGTTACAATTAGGAAAGAGGTTTCCAGTCATGTTGAAATACGAGTAACATTTTGTATCACTTAATAAAACCTTCTTGTTTTTAAAAATCAATTTTTTCCCTTTTTTCTCTCCGAGGTGAAGTCAAGATATGATCATCTGCTCTCCTTCCTTCCACCTTTTACTCCCCTGTAAAATACAACTGATGTAAAAATTGGCCAAGGGAGAGTCTCTTATGTTGGCTATAAATAAATTTTTATTGCTTCTTAATACCTTGGAGGGAAGGAGATGCTTTTGTGCACTCTGGGCTCCTGCTGAGCAGGATCTGGTCAGACCAAGCCCCTTGGTTAACAGGTTGCTTTTACAAGCAGTAACTGGAAAAGAATAAAGAGTGGAAGTTGATTACGGGTTCTTGAACTATGACTTGGGGGAAGAAGTAAGAGTTTCGACCTAGATTAAAAAACCAAAGATGGTATCGAGTCTGGGGTGGCCTCACCCAAAGTCTTTACAGAGTGTTAAAGCTCCTGATAAAAGCTGAGCATTAACAGGAGATGTTTTTAAGAATAAGAAAGTAAGGAAAGTAATTTAAATATTAAGAAGCAGTTTTGTTCCTGATTCAAATAAAGCTTCCCTAGAATCCCCCTGTGAGGTGATGTGTCAGTTCAGGAGGTCTACGAGCTGATAAACACCTGACTGTGTGTTTTTTGACTGCCTCCATCTTTTCAAATCCTCGGGATTTGCTGTGCCAAGGGGTGTCCCTGGCAGAGGGACCCATCTGTGCTCTGCCCTCGGAGGTCTCCAAGCAAGCAGTGGTTTGTCATTTGAAACCTCTGCTTTAAAAAAACAGGGAACACTTAAAGATACTCATCATCCCATCCCTCAGTTTACCCGTTAATGATACTTTGAGCAGCATTGTTGAAGTCACTGGGTTAGAAACGTAGCAGAGGATTTCCAGTATTACCTGGAGAGAAGGGAGGGGGGGAAATACCCCAAGTCCCTCTGGGCTCGTTTAGAAGTAATTAGGTCAGAACAAATGCCTGAACCACACAGCTGATTTTTCTGCTGTTTCTAGGCTGTGTGGACTAATTTCCAGACAGAGCACCCAGTTCCAAGGAGTTTTCTAAACTGATGTGGCCTGTACAAGTGAAAAAATAGTGTTGTATCAGTGGTCAAGTGTCCAAGGCCAGGTTGGATGGGGCTTGGAGCAACCTGGGCTAGTGGGAGGTGTCCCTGCCCATGGCAGGAGGTGGAAGTGGATGATTTTGAAGTTCCCTTCCAACCCAAACCATTGTGTGGTTGCGATCCCAGCCAAAACTTAGTGTTATTAAATGCTTTGAGTGGAGAACTTCTCCTGCTGGACCTGGATCCTTGTAGTCAGCCAAGCAGCTTGACTTGGAAGGCATCAGGATTGGGGGATTTGCCTTAAATACTGGAATTTCACCAGTCTGTGCCTGATCTTAGTTTTAGAGTGAGAACAAGGAAAGTAATTTAAGGATTAAGAAGCAGTTTTGTTCCTGAATCAAATAAAGCTTCACTAGAATCCCCCTGTGAGCTGGTGTGTCAGTTAAGGACTCCTGCAAGCTGATAAATACCCAGCAAATGCCATGTTCCTTTTCCATTTAGCACTTTCCATTCATCTTTGCCCACTTCCCAGCCAGGAGCGTTACACAAAACCCCGAGGTGATAATGCCCAGGTTGGCAATTGCCCTCTAAGGCAGTCACTTTTTTTTTTGTTGTTTTTTTGTTGTTTTGCTCCAGTGGGGGGGAGAGATGGTAGTTCAAAGATCGAGGATGCACCTTCAGGTGTGATGGTCTAATTAGTGCACGAGAGAGTCGAGGAGTTGCATTTGGGGATTAAAGAAGCAAAAGCAACCCTGATTAGAGCTGCAGGCGCTGAGAAGGTGCTTAATGCAGCTTTTACCACTTAATCAGGAAAAAAGACACTGTCTGGGCATCAGTCTCGCTTGTGAGCTCTCTGAGGTATCAAACCTGGGCTTTCTCTAAGCATTTTATTTTTTGATTTCAAGTTATTTTTCAAATAAGCTGAACTGCTGCTTTTGAATCAGGGGTTGCATTCCAAGCTTCAGTAAAAGGGTGGATTTAAAAGAGCTCAAAATAAGAATTGTGTTTATTCTTCGAGTATGGCAAAGAAAACCACTGGATCTCTAGGAGTACTGAAACAGGGGCTTTCAAGAGCCAGGAGATTTGCTAAATGGAAGAAAACTATTTATTAAGTAACAAACATCTTTTGAAATTAATAGCTTTCATGGACTTTTTATTAGTTATTTCAGAGAAAAATCTTTTTTGAGTGCCAAGTCATTGCAGAGACACTTCCTTTGTGGTTTTGTGACTTGTGATGAATGTTAAAGTCATATAAAGTTGGGCTCACCTTTGTGTTTCTCAACCTCTGCATTGCAGTTCCTACAGATTATAGCAGGAACTTAATCCAGGCAAGCTCCCTGAAGAACTCCAGCTGTAACTTTTATTGTAAATGAAAACACTGATCATCCTACAAGCAAACAAATGGAAATTGGAATAGCTGATTCTGACAAGTCTTTGGAGGAAGATAAGCAAGAACTTGATGTATCTTGATATTATTTTTTTAAAAGCTTCTGTAATTTTTGTTACATTTTTAATACATGCACAATCCATGAGTTGTGCATGCAAAATGTATTTTGCATTGGTGTGCAGATAACAACACTGCTTTTATTAACTTAGTGTTTGGAAAATGAAACTGCCTTGAAATGTTTTTCAAGGAGAATCAGTAACAAATTTGTAAGGTGTCTCTCTGCCCGAAGCATCTTTTAAGGTGATGAATAGCTGGAAAGATGAACTTTGCCCCTTCTGCAGGCTGTTTTCTCTCACCTCCAGGCATGTATCAATCTTCCAGTATTTTCCCCTCCAGCACTGCTGTGAGATGACTCCAGTTTTTAGCTGGCACTTTCATTGTATTCCAGGGATGTTGGAGAACCATTGTGTTTTATATTGGTGAATGCAGGCAGAAGATGGGCTTGGTCACTGGTTTCCTGCTCTGCATTTCTGATCTTTTCCATAAAATTCCAGGCATTTGAATCTGTATTAAGGAAAATCTGCTTTCACAGATCCATGGATCACAAACTTCTGCCTTTATCATACAAAGTCAGCCCTGAAGTGATGATCCAGTTGCAAGACCCATTTATCTCTGGGGAGATGCAGGTGATGTTGGATGTCAGTTTGACTGTTCCATAGTTTTGGTGGGTTTTGTATCATGGTGTTCACTTTATGCTTTTTTTTTTTCCCTATAACTTTTTTTCCTTTTTCACCTTAAAGAAGGTAAAGAATAATCATTAGCAATGAGCAGTAATAGTGATAATTTGAAGTTTGGCACTTGATGAATTAGAAAATAGGAGGTCAAAGGCATAGGGATCATGGAATATCTTACTTTGCAAGGTATGAGAGGCTTATCTGTGCTACAGGGGCCTGATGGTCAAAGGGAGCCCAAATCTGGGGACATAAAATGTCGTGTTCCCATTAGAGCTGAGAAGTGACCACAAATTCCATGGGATTGGCCTCCAGCTGAGAGACCCTCCTGAATCCACAAGGTGATGTGCAGGACAAGGCTGTGGAACAGTGCAGAGTCAGAAGTTAATACTTCAGGTCTGTCCTTACTTCCTCTCAAACCTCCTTTGCCAAGGAGGGAAATAAGATGAATGCCCCTTTCAGAGAGAAGGATGGTCCTGGGGAAGAGATGTTTTGCCTCAAGGAATTACATTTGAATAGGTGCTTGCTTAAACAACTGAATAACTTATTTTGAGAGTAAGGCATAATTTTGGGTGTTTCAAGGGTATAATTTTGCTCCTCTTCCTACTTACCTGAATAGTCATATATTTGTGTTGTGTTGTTTTGTTTTGGGTTTTTTTGGTTTTTTTTTGTTTTTTTTCACGGAATTAAAGGCAACGTTAAGTTTTTGTCTCTCAGGTAATGCAGTGCTAGCTGTCAAAAGGCTGAATTAATTTCTACTCTGTATTTATTTCTACTCTGTATTTATTAGCTAAAATTGTTTTCACACATGGCCACTTAAGGAAGAAAACACAGCATATGTACCTCCATGCAGCATCAGGCTTCAATCCCTGATCTGACCATCTGGCCCAGCCAATGTGACCTTCCTGGCTGGAGTGCTGCTTTCTCCAGTCACATGTGTGCCCAAAAGTCTTCATGGAACTGTCCCCCAACAGCTGCCAGTAACTGCTGGGCTGCTTTTGTCTGCTTTTGAGGGGAAAAAAGACTCTGTTTATGGCTGCTGATACTCTTGACTGTAGCCTCAAAATTGCTTTTTTCTCCCCTGAGATACTTCTGTGTCAGTCACTTGTACCGTGTGAAATCTCGGTGAATTATTTTTGGTTTTTTTGGGTTTTTTTAAGGATGTGATTTTAAATAAAATAACGGTTCTGTTGTATTTTCTTGTGTATTCTGGGTGGCAGAATGCAGGTCACTTGAAAGCTGCACCCAGAGTCAAGGAGAAGCAGAATCCAGACAAGTAGTCAGATTTAAAAATCACTGTTTCTTGAGATCTGGGATTTTGGGTCAGGCATGGTTGGTGCCTGTTAATCGCTTTTGTAGGACAGGGAAGATGTTTAAGTCCCAAGTTGAATACTTTGTGAACTAAATTTTGCACAGATAAGTGTCTTTTGTGCTGCTTGTAACTGCCAAGGGTGCATTTGAATTCCAGCAGGAAGAGAGACAGATCTGGGGGGACAGTTCTAGGTATAAATGAACTTTACCTGTGTGCCTGTAGAGCTGCTCCTCTGCTGTGTATTCCCTTCTGGAATATTGAACCTTGCAGCAGCTGGGATACAGGGATGTTTCAGATCAAGCAGCTGTTATTTCTCTTTTTATTTTGCTGGGAAAGGCAGATAATTGGCAATTCCTGGATCAGAAATGTTGCCCCAAAACTTTATAGCAGAAATAACAGGAGTTGAGGGACTTAAGTTTTGCACCCTGATTTAATTGTGATGGTTTACAAGAAACTTGCATAACTAAGAAGTTAGTTTTATAAAAGAAGGGTTTGAATTCAAAATGTCCAGGGACAAAGAAGGAACACTGTCAAAATGGTAAAGGAATACCAGTCCTCTCCTGCCTGTGTGCTGTCTGATTTCACAAATCCTTCCTTCTCTGTCTCACCCTCTGCCTCTGTGTGGTGACTTTTTTTTAAGATGCATTTGAGCATTCAAGGCTTAGAACAAAACAGCTGCTGAACTTATCCCATCTGGAAGGGGAGCTGCCTGCCTCCTCCTCCTCCCTGGCTGAGCTCCCCACAGTGCTGTCTCTGCCTGACTGAACATGTCCGTTTATACCTATTTAGCACCACTGATGAGAGAGCCAACCTGCATTTGATGGATTTTTGGCACTCCCTGCTCCACAGCATCTTATTTCTTCTCCATTGAAGCCTTAGACTATTTAAAGGATTTCACCTACCTTTTCTTTCCAGCTTTATCTCAGCTCACTTGATGGGCACAGCTGATGCTCTCTGTGTTCTTGCAAGTGGGAACTCTGGTGCCAAATTAAACCAGGCAATGCAAGGCAGGGGTGACTGGTGGGTTGTGTTTGAGAGAAGCTTCTTGCAGAAACACTGGGCTGTAACAGCAGGTTTGGTCTCATGGCTCTTAAATGGGATGTCTGGGACGTTCTGCTGCTGGGAATCCTCTGTGTCAGCTTTGTAGCTGCTTTGGGGAGGGGAGGAGAATCCTGTAGTCCAGCACTGATCTTGCTCTGCAACCCCCTCAAATGCCTCGTGTGCTGTGTGCCAGAGCCCCCCAAGGAAAGAGCTGCTGGGCCCTTTCCAGTGGGTGAAGTGCAGGAGATGAGACCTGAGAGCTGAGCAGGACCCCCAGGAGGGAGAGCTCCCCCCAGGAGCTCTGCTGGTGGTGGGAGCACCAAAAGGATCAGCACAGACAGACTGAGCTGCTGATTTCAGCTGCCTGGGGACAAGGATCCCTTTCCCCTCCAATCTCAGCCTGGAATTATTCCTGGGACCATAACAAAAACTGTGCCAAAAGAAACATCCCATCACCATTTGCTATGGATAATTCAGGAGGGGATACTCTGCTGAAAGGGCTTGTAATGTTCCTTCCCAAATGGCATTTACTGGTTTTGCTTGCACTTGGTTAAAAGAACCGTGAAAAGGTTTAACATAAGGCTTGCTGGTGTGTTTTGGGGGGGTGGGGATTAAATTAATGATCCTGAATTTAAGGATGCTACTTATCTTTCTGCTTCTATTGCAGTCTTCAAATAAATGAAATTCATGAGGTTTATTGGCTCACAGTTATAAAGCATCAATAACGTTCCCCTTGGCAGGCTTTTATATGTGTGTGTGTGTGTGGTGAATAGAGAGAAATGTAATCTCCCAAGTTATCAAACTGTTTTACAGTGTTCTTCTGAACTGCAGAAACCCTTGGGAATATTTATGCCTCTCCTGGGTCTTATTACCACAAAAATTATATGTGTGTTTTATGGGATAGGAAATACATTGTACTCCTTTCTGATAATAAACAAAACAGAAATATGAGCTCTTCCACAAAAAAAATGTTTTGGGGCTTGTTTCAGTTGTTACATCTCTCTGTGATGCTTTTCCCTTGGTTCTTGACACCCCTGGGATGGTTCCTGGGTTGATTTGCCTTTTTTCCCCTTGGTTTGAGCTGGATGCTCCAGCTCCTCACAGCTCCTCATCCCTCTCACAGCTGCTCCCCAGGCTGGGTGAGGACAGGCAGCTGCCCAGGACCCTCAAAGGAAACTCCTGTGTGAAGGGATAGACAAGACTCAGTGCTGACTTTAAATTTTTTTTCCCCAGCTAAATTGGTCCAGCCCCATGGGAAGAGTCTGCAGGTCCCCTGGACCTCCCTGGGCAGTGAGCAGCTTACTGGAATGCAGGATCAAGCACTCCTGCCACATAATTTTGCTCTCAAATTCCTTTCATAGGCCTCTGCCTATGAAAGGATTGTTTAATAATGGGAAGTTGAACTGTGGACTGGGGTTCATGTGCCTCTTTTTCAGACTTGTTGCCTAATCTTGGATAACCAAGAGCTTAGAGCTGTTGGAAATGCCTCTGTGTTGAGGCACCTGCTTGTCTTGACAAATCTGAGCTGTGGCTCCTGTGATTTATATAGAGGTGTACCCTCAGGATATAAGTTCTCTCATGTCCAAGGATCCAGGCAAATTAATAAAAAGACTTGATGTGCCCAGATGCTGCAGTAATGGGTCTAAATAATTAATGTGGATGTACCATCCTGTTAATAAGTGGCTGTACCCCAGGGAATGTGTGTTTGCATCCCAGGCAGTATCCAGGCACAGAGGTGACTGAGGACTGGGGTTTGGGGGTTTCAGTGGTGCCATATCTTTGAATTTTACCCATGTGAGAGAGTTTAAATCCAGTGTGAGGAGTAAGGGTGCTGTGGAAGAAACCTGCTCAAGTGGTTCCTCTTGATCTGCTAGAGGAATTAAGTGTGTGACCCTATGGAGCAATCCAATTGCTTCTTAAGTGACAAGTGTGAGCATGTGAAAGGAGCCTTCAAAAACAGTAGTCTTTTTTTCCCCCTGGTATTTGATCTAAAATGTGCCTGTTCAGAAAGTTACAGAACTCTTTTCTGTTAGGATCATAACTATCACTTGCTTTCAAGACTGTCACACTCACTTGAAGATTTGGAGGAAGAGGAAACATCCTCTGTTAGACTATTAATATTTGGGGGGACAGAGTTGGGAGTGTAGGAGATGTTCTGGCTGTAGGTGGATGAGCATGACCTCTCTGGTTCTGCTTTTATGTGTAATGCCTGACTTATAGACTATAAAACTAAGAGCTCCATGTCCTTTGTTTAAAAATAAAAAGGTGCTGTGTTCCAGGTCAGGGAATGGTGTGTTCATCTGCTGGATGTGCTGATGAGTGACTCTTACTGCTGCATCAAAGACTGTACTCACCTCCTTGGTGGTTTTTTTTTCCAATTCTGTGTTTTTAAACTGTTTTTTATAAATGCTGGAATCAAAAGGGGGGAAAACCCCATACCAACAAAAACAACAGCCCATGCTGTTACGTTTGCTGGAGTGATGCTGGTGAGGTTGGGATGAACCCTTGTAGGATGAGGCAAACTGGCTTCAGATCTTTTATTAAGGAGTTCACTTAGTTTTTGCTATAATGCTGTGCCATGACCAGGCCTTAAAGGACTGTCAGGCAGTAAGGGCTGCTCTTTTTTTTTTTTTTTTTTCCCCTAGCTCAGTTTCTCTATAAATATTGCTCAAAGTCCTTTCTTCCCAAGAGATCCTAATTATTTTTAGAAATTGCTCAGTATTTTCTGTAGTCCTTTTACTGTGGAAGTGCAGCTTCCCAGAGTGTGAAATACAGTTCTTGCTCTGTCAGTGTAGAGCTTCTCTGCTTCTGCACTTGTTCCCACTGGTTTTGGGCTCTCGAGCCAGCTCTGGGTTGTTCCTGATGCTGGAAGGTGCTGTGCCAGCAATCCTAATTAGGAGAGCCATGAACCACAGTTAAGAACAGCAGCTAACTAGGACAAACAAATGTGCCACAGTGTAATTGAAGTTGCAGGGGAGTGGAACAGGAATAGTTTGCAGATGTCAGTGAGAAATTCAGCAAGGGCACCAAGGGAAAGCTGTTACTCTCAGAATTTGCAGGAGGAGTTTTCTCAATCACCATGGGCAGGCAGGACCTGTGCTGAGCCTTCTATTCCTTTTTAATCAACTGTTCCCTTCTGCTGGATCCTGCTGGGTCCTGCCTCTTGCATCCTCTCAGTCCTCATCTGTCCCAGCTGCTGTCCTGGCTGTCCTGCCCCTCTGCTGTCCCCAGATCCCCCCCTCTGCTCTTGCACAGTCCTGTGTGTGGTAGTTGGTGCAGGTGAGCTGGATGCAAGTTTGGGAATTCAGTGCTAATTAAGTTCCTGGACATGAACTGCTTCACCAACTCCACTTAGAGGATTTGTCTAATTGACTGAGGAAATGGTTTGAAGTGGAAGAACATTTCTTTCCATTAATGTTCAAATGAACTGCAAATTGCAGGACTTTGAAGCTTCCATATTTCCTTAAGATAAAAGCTTTTTAAAAAACGGGAATTGAACTTTGTTTCAAATCAGAAACAGATGCATTTGTATGGGGAGGGGGGTGTTCTAAGTAATTTTCTGCATGAATAATTTGAAAGCTGCTGCTGACTAGAGAAGATGGGCTGTAACACTTCTCAGACTGGGGAATACGTATGATTTTTTACTTTTTATAGAATGAGGACTGATGAGAGAGAGCAAAGAAATTCCCTGGGCTTGGCAAATGTCTGAGCACCTGAGCTGACTCTGGTGCAGTTATTCCCTTTATGTAGCTGCTGATATTAACTGGGTCTGAGATCTACCTTGAGCAGAATTAAGGTGGGAATTGCAGAACATATCTGTGTTCTTTATGGGATGGAATACTGGAGTTGGGGATATATGGAGGGGTGCTACTAAGCTCAAAATGGGAAGGAAGGGGCTGCCAGGGAGTGTGTATTTCACATGAAAGAGCAGAGGTGGGTGAGTGCTGTAGAATTAGTCATGGACTAATGCAAGAGGAGAATGGACTCACTTTGTGTTCCATGACCTTGTAGCATAGTGATGGGGTAACTCTTGAAGTCCCCAAAACTACTTTTTTATATATAATATAAATATGTAATACTATTTGTACTCCTTTTTTCTTTTAATTCAGAATACACTTGGAACATTTTAAAGGTGAACGTTGCTGTTCCGCTGTGAAGGATACTTGAGATGGATTCTGTGGAATCTTTAAATTCCCAGAATTTGCTCCCTCCCCTTGTGTAATTATGTAAAGAACAGAACTGCTCCACATAATATGGGTCTGTCCTAATAATATCCTTGTATTGTTTCCCCCATCTGTTCTGCAACCATTATATTTCTGTGTGGTAGAGAGGGAATGGAGTCTTTTTACGTGCAGCTAATGTGGATACTCCCAGGGGATATAAATATCATGACACTTCCTCTGGAAAGGGGAACAGATGGCACCCAGCCACAGACACACTTGGATTTTCTGCAGGCTGTTTGGATGCTATCTCAGAGGGGAAGGAAAGAAAAAAAAAAAATCTCTATTCAGCCATCCTTGCTCCTGTCAGCAGGCAGAAAGTTGGGTGAGGTGACCCCTGGTGAGCAGTGTCAGTGTGGGGAGCAGAGGTGGGTTTGCACAGGCTTTTATCTTAGGGGAAGGAAGGAAGGAAGGTGCCCTCAGAGCTCTGGTCCTCGGGTGGAAAAGGCTGATGGGCTCTCACAACCACCTCAGCTCATCCCCTTCCTTAAAACTGAGATGAAAGGTGTTTCCCAGGGAGAACAATGATGCAATATTTACTCAGAAGATGGAGGAGCAGATAAAAGGAGCTGCTTTGTTCTTTCCCTACACTCTGTGATGCTGCTTTATCTTGGAGAATGTTAAAGGAAGCTGGCTGTTCAAAACAAAGCCTAGAGGAAAAAAAAGATAACAGGGATTGACTTCCATGGGGTTTATTCAGCTTCACAGCTCTGCATCTCCTTTTATTATGGGGAAATAATCCCTGGTTTGTATTAAACTAATGTAGATGTGTACTTTGTTAGCTTAATTCTGATTTCTAGCATGTATTTTATCCACTCTTCCAAGTGTTTCAGTCCTTGTGATGTTAGTTTAGGTTTATAACTTTTTAACCCTGGGCCTGGCCGTGATCATCAATCTTTGACCTGGGAGTGTTGCTGGTGTGAGCTGTCACAGCTCCGGGGGAGTTGGGGCAGTGGAATAAATACCTGTGTGCCATCCCTCGGGGAGATTATTGTGTTTCCAGAGCAATACAGGCTGGGAGGGTGCAGCAGAAACTGTATTGCACATATGGAAGAAATCCTGCACACACTAAAGAAATTCACTCTTTCAGAATATATTTGGAGTATTCTGAGCATCAGGTAATTCCAGGGAACTGCCATTAGTTAATTATTTTTTTTCCCCAGTGTCCTTTTGACCATTTCCTACAACAGGCTCTGCCTTCATGCTCAACTTCAGCAGCAGTTACAATTTTTGAAAGTCTTTGCTTGACTCTGTAATGAGAACCTGGGAGCTCAGAGCCAAGGGAGAAGCCCATCATCACAACAGCACAGGCTTTACGTGGATATGGTGCTCAGCAGAGGTAGTTTTAGAGGCCTTCATCATTTGTCAAGGAAGAGTTAAGAAGAAAAACATCAAAATGAGTGGGTACTGTCAGAAATTTCTCTGGCTCTGTATAGTGAAGAGAATACATTCAGTATTTAAGCTTAACACTGTCTGGAATGTTTCTCCTCAGGCAAAAACAATCCCAGAATTATGTTGGGATCTGAGAGATGTGCTTGGCTGTGGTATGTGGGGGCTGAGCTGTGTGAGCATTTCCTTGTCCAACTGAGCTCCTGAACAGCCCCCAAATCTGGGATTTGTGGAGGGGATGCAGCAACTCTGGGCACTGGGGCAGGGCTTGAGTAGCTCCCTGTGCTCTGGCAGCTGAGCTGTGTGGGTCAGGTCAGTGGTTCCTGAATGCAAACCAGTCTCTAACTCTGCTGAAGGCTTTGAATTATGGTTTTTATTTAGGGTGTGGCTGAGGTGTTCTGCCAGTGCTGCTTCCCCAGTAAGAGAGTTACTGGGTGAAGAATGGGTGGACAAACTGGTGGGGTGAGCTGTGAATAAAAGCCATTGTATGGTGGGGTTTGCAGGGTAATCCCTCTGTGTCAGCAAGGGGGATGGGAAGGTCCAGGAGCCAGAACCAGATTCAGCTTGAGGGGATCCTGCCTCTCCTCTCTGGGCTGGGGCAGAGCAGATGTACAGTGAGACCCTCAGAGGGTCAGACCTGGCCCTTGTCAGAGATGGAAAATATCCATTAACAGGGTGAGGTGTGGAAACTTCTCTTGAAAGCTTCTGGGCAGTTCCTGCATCTCCAAAGGTTACCCATCCAGCTGGAACATAATGTATAGGTAGCATCTTATAGAAAATTAGTTTTCTTCATGTCTAATGCCGTCAGTTCATTCAGCTGTTGAAAGGAAATGATTATAATAGCAGCTCTAAAGGCCTTTAAGAGAGTTTCTGTAGTTTCTGTGCAGTCACACACATCTCTCATTTTTCCCCTCAAGGCTGCTAAGGAAAAGCCTAAATGATGAATCTGTGGAGACAACTAATGGGAAATTATATTGATTGTTCTTTCAGTGTAACTTTCTGTGCCAACTGTCTGTGTGTCAGCTGCTCATGTGCGGGTGTGGGGGGGTTATTTTTTAAACAAGTTCTGCTGAGGGGCCTTAGGGATGTTTTGCAGTGATGGCAGGTGGTGCAGGGAGTTGGTAGGAGATTGTTTTAATTGACTTTAAATGCTGTGTTTCTGCGAAACAACAGATGAGATGCAATTCCTGAGTGTCTTATCTCTGTCTATTAAGTATCCCCAGTGTAAGGGCTTTTTCCAGCCCTGTGAGGACACTCCTGATTTCAGCCTTTTTGTTGATGGAAGGAATGTCTTCTGAGGAACAGCTCCTGCACAGGCAGAGCCGTGATATCTGTCCAAACACTGCAACTGCAGTGTAGATTCTGTTGAAAAATGGCATCTTTTCTTCCTATCACTGTGACTCTTGCATGACACTGACCCCAGTAGGGTGAACCCAAGTCTCTCTGTGAAATTCAGCCTTTGTCAATAGGCCCCAGTCCTCGGTGTGCAGGGTTGGTTTCCAAAATACATGCAGAAGCTGGAGGTTGGGTTGTAACAACAGCAGATTTTTAGCTTGCATGTTTGCTAAGGAATGAAAATGAAAGCATATTATAACTTAATAAACCCACTTAAACTCTCCTTAGGATTTTCCAGCTGTCACAGCCAGTTTACATTGGCATCTCCAGCAACTCTCATGAGCTGTGGGGTGTGTTGCTGACGACAGCAAGCAGCTGAGTTTGACCTCAAGCCTGGTTTGTGTTGGTATCAATAATTGCAGATGCAGTGCTCTTACATGGTCCTTACAGCTTCCCCTGGGTGTCTCTAAACCAGCTGGGTATTGCCTTCTCCTAACTTCGTGTTCAGCAGCCTTGATCTACTTTGGATGCAACCACAACATGAATAGTAAATGACCGTCTGCTGTATTTTTGTTGCTTCTGATGCACCAGAAAAATCCCTGATTTTCCTAAGCCCTTTATCAGAGAGTTTTCTAAACTGCTCAGGAAGCTAATTGTACAATAGCATAATGTTATGAATACATATAGATCTTCTGGAATATAAATCCTACATCTACTTTCAGTGGAATAAAAATGATTACGTTTGTTTGTCATGGGTTGCCCGAAAAGAATAAATCTCTTACCAGGACTCCTGAGAAGAGATTGTGTAGCACTTTTTTGTCTCCTTGAAGTGTCATCTCTAAAAAATCCCGTCCCATAACTCCAGATGATGTGTTGTGTAGCCACTAGCACTGAAAAGTTGATGCTTTTTGCAGTCTCAGATGTTTATCTTGAACATATGTTGTGAGAAAGGAAGAAAAGCCATTGCAGGGAAGAAACAGTCAAGGCTGTTTTGGGTGGGCTGAAAATGTCATCTTGGTTTCACATTTGAAAACGTCTGAAGCTTTGCCTGAGTGTGGGAGAAATCACAATATTTGGTACAGGGGTTTGAGGTGTTTGTTTTACCCCCCTTGAAATCTTTACTCTTCACAACGTGTCTTTGTGAAAGTGGCAACTGATGTTATTACACTTGGCATCCCCAACCCTACAGTCTCAAGAAAAAGAGATTTGAAGTGTACATTTGTTTTCTCTTCAATAAAGCAGAGGTTTTGATGTTGTAAGATCTCCAGGGCAGGTTCAGCTGTGTTTGCACACTCTGCCTGGTACAGGCAGTACTGCAGCCTTTTCTCAGCCCCCAGCAGAGTCTTTTGAAGGGGAGGGGGGGAACCCAAAAGAAAATCAGTCCAGTCTCATGGCTTCCTATGCGTTTGACCTCTGCAGTAGCAGTTTAATTCTGATTTCTCATTTTTCCTATGCTCTGAGATGTGGTCTCATTGAGAGTTTGTTCTGCCACACACAGCAGTCAGGGTGAGGGCTCAGGATTTACATTCACAGCAGCCCTGGGGTTGTGGGACCCTGTTCTCTTGGCTCCTGCAGGACACATTCCCTTTGTGCTGGATGTAGCACTGGGAGCAGGGAGTTGTGAGGGGTGGGAAAATGAAATGTGGTGAAGGGTGTGGAGGGGAAGCTTTGTGAGGAGCAGCTGAGGTGACTTGTTCTGTGCAGCTGGAGGAGACTGAGGTCAGGTTCCTCCCAAGGACAGCTCCGAGCTCTGCTCCCTGTGAGCAGGGACAGGACCCAGGGAACAGCTGGAGCTGTGTCAGGGCAGGGTCAGGTTGGATCTCAGGAAAAGGTTCTTCCCCCAGAGGGTGGTTGGGCACTGACCAGGCTCCCCAGGGCAGTGGGCACGGCCCCAAGGCTGCCAGAGCTCCAGGAGGGTTTGGATGATACTCTCAGGGACAGGATGGGATTGTTGTGTCTGTGCAGGGCCAGAGTTGGACTGGATGATCCTTGTGAGTCCCTCCCAGCTCAGGATATCCTGTGATTCCAGGATGCTGTAGATATCCATAACCTGTACAATTTATGTGCATGTGTATCTGTCTCTGCTTGTTCACAGCAAAAGCTCCTCTGCAAAGGCAGAATAAGTTTCACAGTAACAGATGGGCGAATGTTGAACATTTAAAAGAAAAAAGGTAAATAAAAAAAAATAAAAAAAATCTAATTGCCTTAAAAGCCAGTGGACCCAGGAAATTAAAAGTGAAGGTGCCCTCAGAGAACTGCAGCAGGCAGATGTTGTAGTCTGCACTTGTCTGGCTCGGAGCTGGGTGTTGCATCCCTATGAAGTGGGATGTGAGGGAGCGTGAGAGCCCCAGTGTTCCTCCCTGCACTGCCTGGACAGGGGGGCTGTGTTTGCAGCTCCAGCCAGTGAATGCCAGGATTGTTGTGGAGGAGCACTGGCAGTGGCAGAGATCCACGGGAATCCTTCCTGGGGCTGCCAGAGGCACTGGGGGCTCCTGTCAGCCCCCAGCTGGGGGTTACTGGGGGCTTCATGCTGTGCCCCGGGGGTCGTGTGTGCAGTTTCCCTGTGCTGTTGTTTCTTTGGGATAAATGTTCCCATCCTGATTAGATGCAGTGCTTGTATTACCAAGGTTTAACAGTACCTTGTGTTTGCTTTTGGCCATTTGGCAGGAATTTGTTTCCTTTCCTCTCGCCTTGAAATCTTTTAACTTTGCTTTCTGTGTTATGCAGAATCAAAAGCTCTCATTTAAAACTATAAACATAATAAAGCAATTATAATCTGTTTTATCCCCTTATAGATTTGTGAGTGTTATGGTAATGGTGTAGAGTGTACTTTTAATCTCTTGCTTAAAGTTTGAGTTAATCTTTTATTTATATATGTGGAGGCTCAAAAACTCTAAGCTACTTCAACATCCCTCTCTCTGTAGCAAGCACTGTTGAATTTCTTTTTGTTTGTGGGGTGTGTAGCCACAGATCTGTGTGATCATCACTGCAAAGCAGCTAAATTACTTAAAGGAGATTTCCTACTTCAGAAACGTGGGTTTACCTTGTGTGCTAACAAAGACAGTGACTGCCAACCCCTTCAGTTTTTTTATGGCTTGTTATTGTGGATTAATCCCACCTAAAAACCAAACACAATGAGGATGCTCACTCACTCACCACAGTGGGATGGGGAGAGAATCAGAAGGGTAAAAGTGAGAAAACTTGTGTGTTGAGGCAAAAATAGTTTAATGGTGAAAGCAAAAGCCACCAAGGAATTCATTCCCACTTGCCATGGTTGGGCAGGTGTTCAGCCATCCCCGGGAGAGCAGCACCCCAGCACACTCAGTGGTGACTTGGGAAGACAAACACCCATCATCCTGAATGTCCCCTCCTTTCTCCTTCTTCCTCCACTTTATACACTGAGCATGATGTCACTTGGGGTCACCTGTCCTGGCTGTGTCTCCTCTCAGCCTCCCACACACCCCCAGCCCTCCCCAGCGTGGCTGTACAGGGGGTGGAAAAGGCCTTGGCTCTGGGTAAGCCCTGCCCAGCAGTAACAAAAACATCTTTATTATCAACCCTGTGTCCAGCACAGACCCAAAACACAGCCCCATAGCAGCCATGTCCAGCACAGACCCAAAACACAGCCCCATAGCAGCCACTGGGAGGAATCACAGAATATCCTGAGCTGGAAGGGACCCACAAAGATCGAGTCCAACTCTTAGTCTTGCACAGGAACATCCCCAAGAGTCACACCATGAGCTTGAGAGTATTATCCAAACCCTCCTGGAGCTCTGGCAGCCTTGGGGCCGTGCCCACTGCCCTGGGGAGCCTGTTCAGTGCCCAACCATCCTCTGGGTGAAGAACCTTTTTCTGATATCCAACATAAACCTGCCCTGGCACAGCTCCAGCCATTCCCTCGGGTCCTGTCCCTGGTCCCCACAGAGCAGAGCTCAGTAATAACTCTATCCCAGCCAAACCCAGCACACCTCAGTATATAACTGAATGTGAGATGGTGTTGAACAGTGTAAAAATTTGTACTTGAATTGGTGCTTCTCTGTCTGTAAACACTGAGATGGTGTGAGCTGTGCCTCTGGGTGAGGGCAGCATTTCAGCAGTTTGGGCTCTGGGGTGCTGTTCTACCCCCTGCTTGTAGGATCACTGTGTCACTGCTCTTTAGTTGATTTGTAGTGGCAACTGTGAGATGAGAATGGGAAAAGACACTGAGAATAGGCTGGGGAGAGGGAGAGACGAGAAGGGAAGCTTTGAAACCAAGGAGGGAAATGTCCAAAAGATTTTCTCTGTTGCCTTGGCAGTTAGAGGAATGTATAGTTGTGCTGCTGTATGTCTGTTGTGCTTCTCAGCCAGGCTGAAGAAGAATTAACAAGCAGGGAAAGCTGCAGGTGATATTTTTTTTAACTGGCTTGTGCAGTCACTGCTTTTATACCCGTGGAAATTTTGGAACCATGAGAGAGGAGTTCATAGCAGAGACCTGTAGCCCGTGAATGGTTAATCTCCTATCCCTTTAAACTTGAACTTTAAAATTGAAACAGACCATAATAATGCTGAGACTGGGCTCTGTGCTGGGTTTATAGCCAAAGTAAGTTAATGATGTTAGTCCTTTTCTGCCTCCTCATTCCCAGAACACTCCAAGTGCCTGTTTTGATTTTCTTTCAAAATCAAAGACATCCATACTGGGAGGCACTATGAAGTCTCCATAATAAACAACCACTAAGGGATGACATAAAGTCATTTTCTTCAGTAAGAAAAGTCAAGGTCTATAGTAACCTTGTGACAGAAGCAAATCTAGCATCAGCTATTCAATTTAGCATCAGCCAGCAAATTGGAAATGCGTAACAAAAAGGTGAGTGACTCTGCCAAGGAGGGTGGGAGCAGAGGAGTAAGTGGCAAATGTTAGGAGTTGCTGTATTGACAGGTAAGGGATGACCTTCATGTCCCTGGGGTTTGCTGGTGGCTTTGTCCTTGGGTTACTTTGGAAGAGATGTTTTCCCAAACTGTGGCCAGGATTCCTTCCTGGTGCATCACCAAGTTAGAGGAGGGAGGAGATGGGCATTCTGTACTTACCCAGCAGAGAGGACCACGAGGATCAAGTTTTCCCCCAGTTACACTGAGATCCCTCCTGGTTGAAATGGTTGGAGTGGAAGTAAATATTTCTGAACAAGCAAATCTTGCTGTCTGAGGGGAATTTGTACAGAGCTTTCTGCGCCGTAATCGGGTTAATGTTCGGTGGATCCTGACACATCAAAGGGACTCGTGTGTCTGAATGCAGAGCAGAGCTATTCTGAGGGGAACTCAACGGGGAAGTTCTTCAAAAGGGGGAACATAAGCCCAGGTCAGCCTGTCACAAAGCAGGAGAGGGTGTTACAGCTTTGCCACTTGAGTCTTGGGCTCGGATTTTAAGACTCGCACTTCTGCTCCGGTTCAATCCCCGTCAGTGCTGTCACCAGAGGATAAGTCTGTGATATTAATGATCTCTCCTTAAAAAGTGGTTGCTCTTTTGCCTTTTTATTTTCCCTTTCCCTTTACTGGAGCGATTGGGGTGGCCCGTGTGGGATTGTGCCAGGAGCTGGTGGGAGGTGAACTGGGTTGGTCTGGAGCCCACCTATTGCAGGGGCTTCCAAAAGGTGTTTTGGAAGCCTTGGGTGGGAAACCTTCATGAGAAGGTCTAATTAGTCAAGGGTGGGTGGACAAATGATCTTTTTCCAGAAGCAGCTTCTTGGCCAGTTCCCTGGGGAGCTCAGGAATTTGGGCCCCTGGGCCTTGCCCTGGGGGGAACTGGTGGGAATGTCTCACTTTAAGAGGGGCTTTATGGTGTTAAGGATGGAAAAACTTGGGCTTGTGTGCTGGAGCGGGTTTTTCACTTGTGTTTTATTAACAGATGCCATTTCAAGGAGAACGGTTAACAGAAGATAATTTAAGCTTTATTTTCAAAGCCAGAGAAGTCTCATGTCTCTTGCAGAACAAGAGCAAGGAGGATGGACAGAAAGATTTGGAAAAGCTTTCACAGTATTAATGTCTGATACATCTATTTATTATGCTTATTACCCGATTTTTTTTGTCAAATGGCAAAGGCAGTAAAAGTTCTTTATCAGGCATTTCCAGCACACCATTAACTTCTTTAGACCTTGGGAGTGTTGTGCAGCACTTACAGCAGAGACACTCTGTAAATCAACATAAAAAGAATACCAGTTGTGGAGATGGATCATCATGATTATTTAAATAGGAAATGATTTTGGTCAAATAGCATGCTAACTTTTTTTCTTTTGAGAAATGCATTCTCTAGAGAATATTTAGCCCAGAAGATTATTGTTGAGTTGCCTCTGCTTCATACTCAAGTATGCAAAGCTGCTAAAGATTTTTTTGCCTTATACAATCCTGGGCTTTTTTGTCCTAATTTATTCTGTACTTATAATTAAGCTGTAGTTGTTAAAAGAAAGGAAAAAGTTACATATTTTTCCTTTTTCTTTTTTTTTCTTTTCTGAAAAATAAATTCATCTTTCAGTTGAATAAATCCCCAGTGGAAGCCTCCTGCAGCCTTTATTAAGACAAAATTACAACAGTTTTTCTGGAAGATCAACTCCAGAGTGAGAAATACAGGGTGGTCCCTGCAGAAGTCAAAAACAAACACTTGATGTAATTATTATAGGATTCTTCAGCTGAAAATTCAAATGTGGAACACTTAAGAAGGGTTTATATTGTAAGCAAATAGTCTGTTTAGGCTTTATTTAACATTTTGGGGATAATTTCACTGCAGTTAAGCAGCAATGGATCCTGGTATGGAATCACTGCAACCCTTGAGGGCAGGATGTAGGTTTTTCCTCTTGTCAGAAATGACCAAAGGACAATGCCCAGGAACTTTGAGGAGAGACTGAAGGGTTGTTTTTGGACAGAGGGACAGTGCTGCCCTCAGGTGTGAGGCAGCATTTCAAGATCTCAGTTAATTTGTTGGGTTTTCCCTCAACCTGCCATTTGTGTCACGACTGCGGGAGCTGAAAAATCACCTTTGAAATATCTTTATTTCCCATCTCTAGGGCTGCAGTGGTGAATGCAGGAGTTAATTATGGATCCATCCAGCTGAGGAGCACCTTGTGTTGTTCAGGGTTGAGCTGCCTGGGATGTGGCAGAGGGGGAAGGCTTAAGCTGTGTTTAAACTGAGTGGTTTTTCCAATACCAGGTTAATGGTGTGTTCATGTTCCCCTCCAGGTAAAGAGCTTTGTTGGTTCCCAGTTATGGGTATTTCCCATAAACCTGTAGGTTTGGATACATAGCTAGGAATGGTAAAGCCAAGCGAATCTCTTGCAAGAAAGTAGGAAAATGGCTCTTTTTTTAAGGCCAGTTGTGAGTTGGGTCTGTGCTACCTGGGGTGGGAGAAGGTGAGATTAAACTCCTGGATTCCAGGCCTGTGCCACAGGATGTTTCCTCACAGTGGGACTTGCTCTGGTGTGTCCCAAGCCCCGTGTAGCCCTGGCAGAAGGTGCATTTTTCTTGGTGTGAGCTCCCCTACGTGTGTGACTGCGGGGAGCACAGACACCAGAGCATTCCAAGGTAACCAGAATGTCCCTGGGATTACTGAGCACTCCAGTTTTTAGGCTCTCAGGCTGGGACTTCAGTGAGGATTTACATGGAATAAAGCCATTGGAAAACCTGTGCTGCAGCTTCAGGTGTCAACACTCAGGCTTTTTTTCCTAAAGCCTAATTCAGAGACATATAACAAAGACATTGAATTTCTGTGTTCATGCAACTCTTTAATGCTGTTTTAAGTGTGACAGTGGATATATTTTTTTAAATATAGGTAGAAAACACCTTGTGATTCACTTGTTATCAAACATCTGTATGCAGAGGAAAATTAATTACTGCACACAGCCCTCCCAGGCAAAGGTGGGGCACTTTCTGGATAATTACAGTATCACTGCAGAGTAAATATATCGGTCTTCAGCTGACAATATAATTAATAACATCTATTGAGCAGTTTGAGAGCTGTACTTAGTTACTGTGAGCAGAACAATTTCCTCAGTGGTGCTGAGCAGCTGTAGATCCTCGTAGCTGGAACTCAGAGAGCCCCTGGAAATCACACCAGCAATACCTCCAGTTTGTGTGTTCTCTTTGATTGATGAGCTGTTGAATTATGAGAGTTGGGAATAAAGCAAATCTGCCCTTTTTTTTTTTCTGAATTTTTATTTTTAAAACCCCCTGTTGAACTGAGAGAGAAAAGAAAGAGAACTCCAGAAATAGAAATCCCCAGTGTGAACTTCTGGTGCCGGATTTTTTGACAGTTTAGTCGTGAAAGTCGTAGATTGGAACATTCTGGTAAAACCTCTGCTGAGGACACAGTTTTAGCCTTTCTGTTCTGACAGCATGTACTGTGAGGATTAAATATTAAATGTGTAGCTGAAGGAACAAAATCTCTCTCTCTCTCTCTGTTTTGGACTTCCACTGTTTTCTGGCTGATGCAACATCCAGTTTTGCAGCTCCTGAAGCTTTTACCCCCCTGTCCCGTGGTGATCATCTGCCTTTGGCCACCAAAGTGAAATCAAGAGGTGGGTTGGTGATTGCTTCTGTGCTTGGAACACAAGAAAGGAGGGAGGCAGAAGAAGTTCCAAACAAATGGGACCTTACTGTTGCCTTTCCAGTGGCTCCTGTGTCTCTGGATTGATGCCTTCGCTGACCAAAGCATGAGACAAAGTGCCACAGTTCATAATGATGATGCTTGGGGGAGTTACTTTGGTTTTAATTTAATTTTCTGCTTTTATAGCCTTCACTTTTCTGCTCCTGTTAGTCAGGGACATTACTTACACAACAGAAATGACTCCAACCAACCAACGAACCAAAAAAATCCCCCACAAACCACACTTCAGAGGCTTTGTTGGTCAGATCTGTGAAACTTTAAAGTCAGGGCCGTATTAATTAATGCCATTAAGATTATATTGTCTCATCATGTTTAATGTTAAGCCTCAGGTAATGGTTAATGGTGCTGCAAAGTGTATTAATAAAGTTACTTGTAGTAATTAAGAAAGAAAGGAGGAGTATGAGAGGAGTTTGGAGTGTTAGGTGGGAAAGAAATGGGAACACTCAGCCCAAGGGGCTTCTGGCTGCTTGTCTCCAACCTCACACTGTGTGTGGCTCATCCTGGGTGGACACTTGGCTTCTGGAGCTGTGTGAGAGCATCCCCTGCCCCTCACTGCCTGTGACAGGGGACTGGAGTTCACACAGAGGCAGCTGAACGATGGATTGACCTGTGAGTGTTAAGTAAGAAGGGAGAGATTTAATTCTCTCTTCATTTACTCAGCAGAATTAGTCAGGGATCATTTGCAGTGTTTCTGCTGCTGCAGAGAAGCAATGTAAGGACCTGAAGATTGATTTTTCTCTGCTGCCTTGCAGGAAGCATCTCAAGTAGTTGTGTTGTCCAAGTCCCCTCCAGCTCTGGCCAGTGACTGAATTGTGTTATCCAGAGCTTGTGGCATCTCAAGTAACACGTGTCTGAACTGAGGCATGAGAGCAAATGAGACTTAGATTTTGAGCAAGGCTGGCTGTCACTGGTCTGGTTTTGTGTCCTTCTTTTTTCTGTGTGTGTAACTGGGTGCTGGTTTACAGCTAATCATGAAAATCACAGGAGTTTTGTTGACCACAGAAAGATTGCCCACCTTGGCAGTCTGTTTGTCTGTTTTCTAGTAGGTTGGTTGTAATTTATTTGCTTATTGCCCAGCTGATCAATGTGAATGAAGCTTGGGATTTTTGCCAAGTGGAGAGAGATCAAAAGACACATCTGTCCCACTCTGCTTCCCCTTGGTAAAGCCCAAAATGTTCATTCCCAGCCCCGTGATCATCTCTGTCCTTACAAACCTCCCTGCACCTGACCATCCTGCATCTCACCTGCTTTAACTGATGTAAAGAAGAAAAGGTGATGTCTGTATTGTGCTTTTTCTTTCCCTGGCTTCAAACTGTGGCACTGCCCAGATTCCTTCAATTAACTGTTAATAGAAAAAGTAAAATATTGTCTTCAGATCTCTCTTTTGAGGAGAATTGAAGGGTAATTAATGGCTTGAGGTGCTGTGTGGCCTCTTTGCAATCCCATGCTGTACCTTGCACTGTGTTAAACACCAAAACCTCCCCAACTGCAGTGTTTTACATTCATTTTGGAAGCTTCCTCTCTGTATTTAAATGAATTCGATCTTTGCTCTTGATACAAAAGGAACAGTGAATAAAAGCAGATCTCCCAGACAATACATGAATATCTGTGCTTGCTGAATTTCCAAACCGTGGTTCTCTGTTCTGGCACTGCTTGTTGGTGTTTGTAGCTGCCTCAGATGTTTTTGCTGGCTGCTTCAGAACAGACAGAAAAGACCAAAAAAAAAAAAAAAGGCAATTGGAAGATTAATGACAACTGGAATTAATTGCAGGGGATGTTTGTGGCCCATCAACCAGTACTCAGCCTTAAAGAAGTGTTGTGGGGGAAAAGAAGCTGCAATGAACAGCTCAAACATGAATTAATTTACAGCTTTAAATAGAAACTGTTTGGGGATTATTAATCATAATTATTTTATGGTAGAAAGTGTGCTATCTTCAAAGTCAGTTTGTCTGTGGAAGTGTTAAGCCGAGAGTCTTGAAGACAAGCAAACAACACTTCCCTCTTCCACTTGAAAGAAAACAGAGGATGCTTTTTTCGTGGTCCATAAAAAAAAATATTTGTACTTGGACTGAAGTGTCTGAACTGTGTTCCAGCATTTTCCTTCTAAATTGGAGAAATTGTAGCTTTATTTTGCTCTGAACTCCTCCCTGCCTTGGACTTGTGAAGCTGCTGAGAGCTCAGCTTAGAGATAAAAGCCTCGAGCTACATCTCCTGCAGTAACATTCCCGACTTCTGATGGATCCACAGAGCTGGAATGGGGCCTCCACAAAGAGCTGGTCCTGCCAGCCTTGAGGAGATGTGAGCTCTGCTTACAGTGCAAAAACATTGTTTAATATCAAGCTGACTTGAAGCTTTGAGAACTCATAGAAGTGATTCTGAAATATCAAAATGTGTCACTTTGATTATAAAGACTTATCAAAACAGTCTGACAAGTCCTATTTTAGAGGTTAAAAGCAATTCAACACTTTCCTCTGGTTTGAGATGCAGAGAAATATTTTCGTGTTTAAATTTTTTTCTGACCGAGAAATTTTGAATTTAATTCACCTTCTGTTACAGCCTGGCAAAAACCTCCAGTGTCTGATTCTTCTGTTCACTACAGAGAAACGTTAAATTAAGATGAGAATGGTTTTTGGTTTGTCCAAATGAGAAATTCTTCATCAAATTTGGGTCTCAGAGCGAACAATCAGTGTGAGGGGGTTCCGGTGTCGATCCATTAACTCTTGGAAAATGCAGGAAGGCCAAAAACCATAATGCAGATTGTGTTGTCCCTCCACTGGCAGTAGCCTGAGAGTATTGCTGTTTAGCAGAGAGAGGAGCAGCAGATGGAGAGGCTGGGGGCTGTGTGTTCAGTTGAGTCCTTGTCTGTCTCATGGCTTTGGGGCAAATAATTCACTTCTGCTTTCTTCATTTATAAAGTGCAAGTAACAGTACTTAACTCTCCAGAGTGCCTGATCTCTCTGCAGACATTTGCATCTATCGAAGGAACAAAAAAAAGATTGTAATGTGCAAAGTCAGATTTCATCTTGTTTTCCTTGAGCTTGTCAGTTTAGGGTGGAATTTAAAAACTACTTGATGTGGTCTTAGTTTTTATCCCCCCGTGGGAGCCTGCAGCAGTGCTTGTGCCAGCTTCCTCCCCACTGGAGCTGAACTTTGCTGCTTAGAAATCTCCCACTCTTAATTTTCTTTAGTTACATGAGAAAAAGTAGTACTGAACAAGTGAAAAGCAGAAAGTAATTTTTCTTTCAATGTTTCTAGTAGTATTGTGTAATGTTAGATTTTAAAAATAATTATTTCTCTGATTTTTGGGGCTGACTGGGAGAGTGACAGAGGAAGGTCTGTGTGTCAGGGTATTGCCGTGTGGGCATTTCAGCAGCTGATACAATATTCATGGCACTGGTAGCAACATTCATTGCACTTCCTGCAGTTAATGCAGTTAAAGCTGACCCAGGCAGAGCTTCCTTGGAGCCCCTGAATTGACAGGCATTTGTCTGAGATCAGCAGGGAGATGGAAAAATGACAGAGTGAATATGGAGGTGATCACTCGCTCTCTGCTCTGACACACCTTGTGATGCTGCTCTTGCTGGTAGAACAAAGTTTGGGACGAGGCTTTTACTAGGAAGGGTAGAAAAGTGCTAATTCACCATGTCTTTCCAAAGTGACTGCTATGGATCATAAAGAATGGAAATGAAAAGCATTCTGCTCCTGTTCCTGCTGGCCCAGCTGCTCCACGTGCAGCATCGCTCTGGATGGAGGAAGGACTTTTGCTTTTAGAATTCCAAGTTGCTGTTTTGATCCTGGGTGACCTCTGAAAGGCCCTGCCATCTCACAGCTGTCTCGTTGGCCCGTGTGGAAATGATTTATTGGCTCCTATATTCTGATTTGAAAACACACACACCTGTTTAGTGCAGTGCTGTTCTGGCCTGCGCTCAGTTCAGCACTGACCTGTGATTTTCACCTCTCTAGATGGGTTTGGTTTTTTTTGCTATTTCAAGTACGTGTTCCACCTTAATTTCCTCTTGTTCCCGCTCCTACAGATGGATAGCTGTGCTCAGTCACAGGCACATTATGCTTTTGTAACCTCATGGAAGTCTGTGCCTGGGGGTTCCTTCAGTGCCTGCCACGCAGCAGGTGAAAGTCTATTAAAGCTCTGGCCAGGGAGTTGCAGATGAGTTTTTGTTGCTGCCTTTCCTTCAGGTGAAACAAAAGCCAGCTCAAGCAGTGAGAAAGGCATTTTTCCTTGTGCACAGGAGCCTAATGCAAACAAGTGGCTGTGTTGTAGCAGGGAGCAGGAATCATCAGTCTCGGGGAGGAGGGGGGTGCTGAGTGAACCCTGGAGCCTGAGCTGAGCTGGACGTGGAGCTTGGATGTGTGTGAGGTTGAAATATGTCTGCAGTGAACCACAGGAGCTTGTTGCAATTTTAATTTCGTAATTTTTTTTTTTTATGGATTACTTGGAAAAGGTTGAGGTGACTCACTGCTCTTTGCAGCAACTGAGCTCTGAGTTCCACTCGGGAAGGGAAGAGGCCAAAGCAACCTTGTGCTTCCTTGAGAACACTTAATGTGCTGATTGGGAATTCATTCTGTCATGAAAATCAAAAGTTTCAGACACAGGACATCGCTTCTCTATATTCTACTTGCACTTCCAAGAACTTCCTCCTTTTAATGGCCAACTTGGGCATTATGAGATCCATATGCTTATGTAGACTGTCCAGAAGTTTTTAGAACTGTAAGGAGGCACTATTGAGCTAAATTTGGAGCCATTAAACCACAGGTTTTCTCCTGAGAGAAATTTTCCTCAAATAAAAACGGGATTTGATAAATATGTTCATGTTTGCATTGCAGCTTTCATTCTCTGGAGGGTTATTTCATTAATGTGTGACATTCACTGTGGATTTGGGAAGGTGATACTGGAAGTGGAGGTAAAGGGAAGATGAAGTTGGGCAGATGATACACTCCTGTATTGAATGGGGAGGAACTGGGAATTAAAAGGGTGGGGTTCTAAAAGATGGAGAGGAGCTTGGGTTAAGAGTGAGAGAAATTTGTGTTTGGAGCCTCCTGTACCTTGGAGGAATCTCGAGTCCTTTGGTCCCATTTTGAGAGATGGAGTTGGGAGGAGCTGGACCCCCTGAGGGGTCCAGAGTCCTCCCAACTCCTTCCCAGATGGCACTGAATAACAGAATTGCTGAGGGAAGAAGGTGTCTGTAGAGATCCTGAATTCTTCCCTCCACCCTCAAAGCAGGGTCAGATGGAGCAGGTTGTTCTGGGCCTTGTCTTGTTTTAAACATCTCCAAAGATGGAAACTCTAAAGGTTTTATGGGCCATCTGTTTCAGTGTTTAATCACAGAATCTGCAGAGTTTGAAGGGATCCACAAAGATCATCAAGTTCAACTCCTGGCCCTGCACAGGCCCTTCCCATAGAGCCCCACCCTGTGTCCCAGAGGATCATCCAAACCCTCCTGGAGCTCTGGCAGCCTTGGTGCTGTGCCCACTGCCCTGGGGAGCCTGGTCAGTGCCCAACCACCCTCTGGGGGAAGAACCTTTCCCTGAGATCCAACCTGACCCTGCCCTGACACAGCTCCAGCCCTTCCCTGGGTGCTCAGTCCCTGCCCCTCCTCTGCCCCTGCCTGCAGTGAGGTCTCCCCTCAGTCTCCTCCAGGCTGAACAGAAAAAGTGACAAGGTTATGATTAAAAAAAAAATCATGTTTAAAGGGGATTTAATGTATTTTACCTTGTTCCCCTCTTGTCCTTCACTGGACACCTGAGAGGAGAGTCTGCTTCCATCATCTTTGTTCCCTCCTGTACAAGAGTCAGCTGGAGCAGCTGGACCTGTAACACAGCCCTGCTGCTGCTGCTTTTCACAGCAGTCCCTTGAGCAGAACTTCACAGTGCCTCAATCCTTCTTGCTGTTTTGCCTAAATACGGCTTTTTTTCCTGCTTACCTGTTGTCAAATTCACAGATCTCTGTCTTTCTCCCGCCACCAGCCCGTCTTTGATTTCTTTTACCCTGCTGTTGGCACAGGGCTGCAATGAGACTCCTTATCTCCATCATGTACATTTGCTTTGTTCCTTTGCTCTCAGCTGTCCAAAAACCCTCTGGGAGATGCAGGCCCTCTGATCCCTGTAAACTGCCCTGATCCCTTGTCCCTGGGTCACTGCAGTCACCTCATACACTGAATTCTGCTGAGTCCTTGCAGCTCATTCCTAGTGAAGACTCTCTTGCTCTTTGCCTCTGTTTAATGTCTTGCAGAAGTGCTGTGTGGGCAGTAATTCTTGTCCAGATTGGTGGTCAAATCTGAAAACAGGTTTAAGTAAATCTGACACGGTTGGCATGCAAACAAATCAAAGTGTGGGTGAGGTCAGTCACACCTAGATGAAAATCTGGAGCCAGTTTATGATAGGAATCAAAGGCTATTTAAATGTTCTAACAGCAATCAGAGTGATTATGATGCTAAAGCTCATCCTTCAGGGAGGTAGGAGAAAGTTCCCACAGAAGAATTTCTGCTTTATCTTCTCTACCCTTCCCCTAATAATGATTTCTTTATTAGCATCTATATAAACTTACATTTTAAATAATCAAAATTCAAATCTCTGCCTCCTTTGAAGGAACTGTTTAAATAAACCTGGGTATTTTGGAGCTGTGACATTACTTGAGAGCTTTGGGTACATTATCTTGGTAGCCTTTGTGAGCTGTTATTAGCAGAGCTGCAGAGATTCCCAAAGCAGCATTTGCAGTTCAGGAGGGGGAGGGATGGGATGAAGACACGAAATCCAACCCACCTGAACAAATCACAGAGCTCCAACCCCTGAGTCAAAAGAGGTGGAGATATTCAAAGAGGAATTGGTAAATAAAATAACTAATCAGAACACCCTTATTTTTCTACAAGGTACAAAATAAGTGTTTTCTTGCATATTACAGCACATCCAAAGCATCTGAGAGTTACTAACCCTTGCTGTCCCTGGAAGGTCAGAAGGTTTAGGAGTGTTTTCTGCAGCTGCCAAAGGCAGGTTCACAGCCCTGACCTGCCAGATTGCACCTGAGAAAACATCCCCAAATGCCAGAAGTGCTGCACATCTGTACATCCCTTCCTGTGTGTTGTGCAGCTTCTTCCTTCCAAATCTGCCCCTGGTCCTCTGTCCTTCTCTAGGATAATAAGTTGGTGGTAATTTTTATTGACCAGATGTGCCCAAACAGCTGGAGCTGCCTCACTGCTGCTCTCTCCATGTTTTTCCCAGTGGTTATTGGTTTTTTCCCTTTAATATTTCCATTATGGTATATATTTTTAGCTTAATTAGTGTCAGTGATAATCTGCCCTTCTTTTTTCTTTTTTTTTTCTTTTTTCTTTTTTCTTTTTTTTTCTTTTTTTTCTTTTTTTTTCTTTTTTTTTTTTCCATGTCTTGGCATTTGGAGGCTGCAGGACAGACACTGGGCAGGTGATGAGTCTCTTACCAGCTACAGGACAGTTGGCAACACTGATTTAACCCAAAATCATGCCCTATGCTTCTCAGGGCAGGCTTTTGCTATTTCCCAAGTGTTGTCTCAGTTGTATGTAGCCAGTGCATTCTGGAGTCAGGAACAGCAAAGTCAGCAGAGTCTAGCTTTGCTAAAATAAACCTAAATCAAAGATTCTATTTTCCCTTATGATTTCTGGCAGTTATCTGTCATCTTTAGTGCCTTAATTTCTGGCTTTGTCCAACACTTAACCCTTAGCTGAAAGGCAATGCTTTTCCCAAAAACAAGGTAACCCTGATAAAATAAATCCTGTCATGATCTGCTTCCTCCAAGTGCAAATCTGAGTGTGACTCTGTATTTTCTTGTCTATATTCTATGAAAAAAAATTACATTTATTCCATCCTACTTTGTTGCAGTGTTGGATGCAGCCAGTTATTTCAGCTGATGGATCCACTTAGTCTCTAGGAGCTGGAGCTCTTTGATATATCTAGTGAAAGTATTTGCCACTTGCAGTACTTTACATCTTCAAAGCACTGTATAAACACTTAATTTAATACAAAACCCACTAGGGATGGTAAATAAATGAAGAATGCACAAACTTCCACTTACAGGACTTAAAGGCTTTTCAGGGAGTTGATGGGAAGTGACTCTCCCTTTACACAGTGTTATTTATGTCAGTGCTGACTGGTACCTGTGTATTGCCTGCAGGGGTCGTATTCCCTGGTCAGATGGGTGTAGATTAAAACTTCTTCCTCCCTCTCTCACCTTCTTTGCAGCCATTCCTTTTATCCATGTAAAATACCAAACTTGTTCCCTTGTCAGAGTGGATGTTCTAGGAAGGGTGTTTGTTGCTCCATAACCTTCCAGCTGAACCAAGCAGAGCGGTTGGATTTGATGTTTTTAAAGGCTTTTTCCAACCCAAATGATTTTATGATTCTACAAAAAGCCAGAGTTTCACGTTTTAAAGTTTCACTGCAGATCTCAAACCCTGTTTCAGTGTCCTGAGTGACTTTTACCTGTTTTTTTGCCAGTACCAAGGAGTGTGGTTCACAGTGTTTTGTTACTGTGCTGAATAAAAGGTCTTAAGGAGCCCGTGACTTAATTCCAGTGGATTTCCAGGGTAGAACAAATACTTTTTCAGGATCTTAGAACTGAGAGCAGGTCCAGGCCCCTGGAACAAGAGTTGCTTCTCTCCCATGCCTGTTTGCCTCTCCTCTGCCTTCAGTGTCAGCCTTTTCTCTGAGTCTCATCTACCCACAAAAGTGTGTTTATTTATTTAATTACTGTTACCAAATGAATTGCAAAGCTTAAAATGAAGGTGATAAGTGAGTTCAATATGTTCCAGTTAAAACTGCTGATTCCCAGCTGGTTATGGGGATTCCAAGAGTTAAACTCACTTTGAGAAATCATACCATTGACCAACTGGCAAAAAGTTTATCTTAATCCAGCCAGAAACATGATACACAGTATTATATACTTTTTGCTTGATGCTCAGAGGTGCTTCCATCCTCCTGCAAATGTTAGGTTTGATGTGATCTGGTCATTAATGCCCCCAAGCAGCTGTTTCCTTGCCTTGTGCTCTGAATTCCTCATGGGCTTGTAGTAAAAAAAATCTAACACAAATTACCTTACTAATCTATCTTCTGTAAATACCACTGCAAAAGCAAACTTCGTATTCATGCATCCTTTCATTATTATGGTAATTAATTTCAATTTATAGCTGATTAATGCTGTTCTACGTCTCACCTGCCCCCTGTTAGCAAGTGGGAATCAGTGAGTGTATGAATTGCAGATCTGGTCTGTGCAGTGACAGAAAAACCACCTGGCCCAGCCCCTTTGCTGGGATCAGGTACTGATCCTGCCAGGAGCTGCCTCTTCCCTCCTGTCACACTTCCCACTGCTCCAAGCCATGGGCTGGGCTTCTATCGCTGTGATGTGTGAGGGGCAAGGTGAGAAGTGGGAATGCCTTGTAATTAAAGTAATAATTTAGCTGACAGAGTGATCAGAATTACAAACCTGCCTGGTGGAGCAGAGGGAGGGGAGGAGGAGCTGGAGTGGTGCTGTGCTCGGGCACTGTTTGATCTCAGCTGTGACTCGGAGCATCCCAGTCCTGCTGCAGGTGCCATTGGATAAGAGGATGGATTCCCTGGGCAGGCTTTGCTGGCACTCTGAAGCAATTAGCTTTTGCTTGTTTGTAAAGTGAACATAACCAGGTACTTCCCCCTCTTCTCCCCCCAGAAAAGTGTGGTTGAGACATCCCCGTCTCCCACATGGATTAATTATGGCTTCATCTCCCTCCTGGATCAATTACACAACTCTGTGCTACCGGGTTTGCTACAGGGGTTTCTTGTTCCCTTTCTTTGTTTTTTTTGCTTTCCTCCCCTGAAAGGTGTTCTTGCGCCAAAATTCCTCTTAGTGGGTGTAAAGCTAAAAGTTCAGAAGCTCTGGAACATTAAAGTGAGACCCAGATAATTTTAGTTCAAGGGCCAGAAAGTTCCTCTCCGGCGTGTGTTGACGTGGAGGAGGAGTGGGGTGAGATGCTGCAGGAGAGGGGACCTGCTAATGTTCAGGGCAAAGATGCTGCACATCCTGCTCAGTGGTGCACCATTATTTTCCAGACTCTTTGTTATGGAATACAGATCTGAGTGGCTGCTTTTCTGCTTTGTCCTGACTGGGTGCTAAATGACCCTTGGAAGGAATAACGCTGTGCATGAGGAGCTGCAGCTGGGCCCCCATGGCAGCAGGAGCAGGAGGCTGCTCTGGCTCTGGAGAGCAGGAGAGGCAGGTGTGACACTGCTCAGGAGGGTAAACCTACAACCCTGTGCTAAAGCCTCACCTTAGAAGGTATTTTCTTGCTTGTGATCTGAAGGCTGGACTGAACACAGCCTGGGAGGCAGAGGAGAGCTGCCAGTCAGGAGGAGAGGAGTGCTGCCCTGTCAGGGATCAGCTCTTAGGGCTGGAGGCAGACTCCTGCTGCAGCTTATAAAATGCACATTTTAAGTAAACCTCCTTTTTCTGTGAAGGAATCCGTAGGTAAAGAGATGCAAGTCAGGCTGCTCTCTCACCTGGTCCCTATTTTGTTCATTTTTCAAGGCAGATCCAAGGACCCTTGTGTAGCATCCCTAAGGAAGCATTGAGGCTGCATTTTGAGCCCTGGTTTACCGAAGTTCTTACCTCCAGCAATTAGTTTACCAAATCAGCTTTCTCAAGACCCTCAGCCATTTGCTGCCTCGCAGAGTAATTATGTGTGACTGCTCCTCATTAGGCAGCAATATTTACCCCCAGGGAACGGGGATTTCAGCCTGGGATGAATCAAACTTTGGCAAATGTCACTGCTTTTGTCAGGACTGAAATAAATGAGCTGGCTGTGAGCATGTGAGACTTTCAGCACCTGGGTATTGTGTCACTGGGTGTTAGTGGGGGAGGCAGCAAAGCTTTGACGAAGCTGATGTTTGGAAACCCCATTCCTTTCCTGGGGAGCAGGAATGGAGAACGTGAGCAACGCTGGAGAGTGTTTTATTGTGCACAGTTGGGCTGCACTGGGGACCAATTGGCAGGGAAGCCTTATTCATATCAGCTCTGCACAGGCTGCCAAACTTGTTAGCAGTTGTGTTTTAGGATATGCACATCTGTGATCTTGACTTGGATCCAAACTATCAGCCTATTTGTGCAGGAAGGCAAGAGGCCAATTGCAGCTTTAAGCCTGAAGGTCATGGTTCTCCCTTAGGTTCATCTCTGCAGGGGAACGTGGGAACTCCCCATTGTTTAGGGTTTTAAAGAAGGGAGGGGGAAAGCCCTGCTTTGCTCACTTCATTATGTATTATTTCATCATTTTATTTATCTTTTGTTGCCTTTATACAAATCTGTTCCAGACAGTGGATTTTTATCTCCAGGGTCCAAGCACAAGAAGTTAATGAACCGTTTGAACTCCAGTAACCACTGATCTCTGTAAGCTGAGGAACTCAGCCTGAGCTCCTGTGAGAGCTGCACAGGGATGGGGAGGGGCTGGGAGAGAGGAATAGGTGAGTTCACAGTAGCAAACTGGCCTGAGATGATTTTTTCTACTTATTTTACCAGTAGTTCATACTTTAGGGTTGCTGCCCTCCATTGAAGCAGAAAGAAGGAAAGGCAGAAGGACTCAGTGTCCTTTGCCCTTACAAATGTAATTTGTTTTCTGTGGGCTTGGGGGGTATTTAAAGATGTTAGAATATAGCTGAGACTGCCTGGGGACTGCTTGAATTTTTCTCTGAACCTCTGGATGTGCTTCATGGATGGGCAAAGGGATCTGAGTTCCCATGCTCCTTGTACCTCAGGAGCTTGTCTGCTCCAAAGGATGCCTGAGATGTGTGAGGCAAACAACCAGCATCTTCTAATGCCCTTACTTTTTTCAGAGGTTAGTGCAATTCTCTGCTGTGTTACACTTATCAATGTTAAACAGTAAATGGATGTTACCCTATGGACTGTAGATTTCCAAAAATGGAAAAGAGCAGGCAGGTGTTTGCTGGGCTATCAGGTGATTCGGCCTGTCCTCCTCAGTGCTGGTACTCAGGTCAATGAAAAACTTGCTCTGCTGTGGTTATGAACTAAAAAAACTAAACAAAACCCACCAAAAAAAGGTAAGAACCAAATGACAAAACCAAAAAGCACTGAAAAGACTGTTTACAAGAGCATGGCTTCAATCTGATGAGTAGGTTTAGATTGGATATTAGGAAGAATTTCTCCCCTGGGAGGGTGGGGAGGCCCTGGCACAGGTTGCCCAGAGAAGCTGTGGCTGCCCCATCCCTGGAAGTGTCCAAGGCCAGATTGGATGGGGCTTGGAGCAACCTGGGCTTGGTTGAAGGTGTCCTTGCCTGTGGCAGGGGGTGGGATGAGATGAGCTTTAAGGTCCTGTCCATCCCAAACCATTCTGCTTGGATGGCCAAACAAAGGGAGTGTAGTCATGGAAGGAAATGGCTGTTCTGAGAATTGAGCTGGCACTCTCAAAATTTTGGTCCAGTTTCAGTGGTTGGATGTGGTTTGTTGTGAACCATGAAGAGTGAGATCCATCTCACTGGGAGGTGTCTGTGTTGGGGACACTGCACTGGAGAGAGTCCTCAGCTCCCTTCAGAGCCTCTGGAGAGGAAGAGCTGATTCTCCAGGACAGTTCATCTCACCTGGACATCTCCATGAGGATGGGGTGACATTTGGAATAGAAGTACCAATTTCTTTTCCCTAACTGTGGGGATGATATGGGTGTCTGTTAGAAATATCTGAGATTTGGATAAATCCCCCCTGACACGTTCTCTGTTCCTCACTGGAGTTGGCAGGATTTCAAAGCATTCAGTTTGATGCAGGGGATGTTCAATGTTCACAAAATCAAGTCTGAACTGTCTGTGTGAGATGTGAAATCTGTTCCACAATTGTCCTAGACTTCTGTGGATAATGAATGCATTGCTTTTACATGTCAGGTGGAAAATCATTGTTGTTGAGTATATGACAGTAAGGAAAAAAAAGTGTTCTTTTGATCTCTGCAATAAAATGTAATGTGGAGATTTGGAATGAGCCACTGTCCAGTGACGTTTGAGCACAGCTCAGTGTATCAGCTTAAAAGCTGAATAGATCCAGATATTTAGAATTTCCCAAGATCTTACTTTGTTATGCTCATTTTAATGCTTTTCTAGGGCAGCACAGTTCACTCTCTTCCTCGGTTTCACATGCAAAGCATCCAGTTTAAATACAAATTAGTCTGAAAACAATCCTCTTTTTACTTACAAGTTTTAAAGCTTGGATTTAGCTTTTAGGCTCATTAATATTCACAAACACTGCTTAGTTAAGCTTGCTTTAATTTCTCTGTGTGCTTTGTTAACAGGGATTATAGTGATGTTTGCATTTGCATGCGAGACTTTTAGTATTGTGCAAATTTTCATCGTTATTATGGAAAAAAGAAATGGAAAAAATGTTGAAAATCTACCTCAGTCCCTCCTGTACTTTTCTGTAACTCTTGTGCTTCTTGATAGCTTTGTGAGAGCGTTTCTTTCCATATTTATTAGGTGGATTTTGCATCTCTCTTTGAAAGGTGTTGGAGAGCCTCAGAACCCCGGAGGAGAAGGCAGGCTTTGGTCTCCAGATGTGCCTTTGGCACTTGGCATCCACGAGGGAATGTAGCCCTTGAAATTCAGAGAGCAAAGGCAGCCTGGGAAGAGTCCCCCAAGTGCAAAGTCTGTCACTCAGCCCAGGCAGTTGTTGGTGTTGGTTCCCAGCCTCCCCTGCCGGGGCCAAAGGAGCTGGAAGGCACAGCAGCGTTTTCCTGCTGAGGATGCTGAGCCAGGGGCTGCTCCCAGCTAAACACCTGTATGAGCAGGCAGTGCCCGGCTGGGGAGGCTCTGCAGTGTTTACAGAGGGATAATCCTTGGCTGCTTTTTCCCCTGCCTAATTCTAAACGTGTTCAGTGTTCTTGAAAAGGGGCAGAGTGATAATTCCAGAAGCTCCAGCGCTGTCCTGGGAGGGTGTTCAGCTTGAGCAGTGCTGGCTGATCCCGTGCCTGACCCAGCGCTGTATCCTGCTGAAAAGTCAGATGATTTAATTTGATTTCCTTCTCTTTTTCCTGAGTCACAGCTTTAATGTAGAAACTGTAGGGGTTTTTTTGTTTGTTTGTTTAAGTACATCAACATTTCCAAACACTCATTCCAGTGCCACCCTAATGCTCATTTTAAAAGTTCATTTCAGCTCCCTAAGCTGAGTCTTCCCTTTTGCTCAGTGCCACTGACACCTTGATCCTTTACTCTTGATGGGAAAAACCTCGAAATGGCTGGTTTTTCATAGGGACTGAGTGACAGAAGAGTCTGCAACTCAGGCAGAACCTTGAAACTTCCCATTCACTGAGCACGTGTCACACCTGCCCAGGCTGCTGGATGTGACAGCCCCTTAACCTGGGGAGAACTCACCACTTGGCTGTTAAAATTGTGTCCTTTAGTGTGTCAGTCAGTGAGAGAGAACAGATGTTATACAGAGTAATAAATAGATTTGATCTTAAAGGTATAAACCTGCTCTTCTGAATCTTACAGGGGTTTTCTTGGTGCCTGTTCTTGCATCGTAGCCCAGTTTATTTTCTCCCCCCTGTCCTGTCAGTCTGACTCACAGCAGGGCTGGAACGTGGCTTTCATGAGAACTTCCAGCCTGGATCTTGTCAGGAGGCAGTTTTTGGCAGGAGGTGTCCACAGAGACCTCTCCCTCATGTTTAACGACATAGACACCTCCTTCAGGCTTTGGAGGACCTCAGCTATGGCTTTTATGTCACGTGTTTGCTGGCAGGAATATCTGGGAGTGTGACTAACATTCCATGGGCTGCCTCTGTTTTAAGCCATAGAGGAAAATCAGGGCCCTGTGCAGAGGCTGTGTTGGAGCACCAGGACAAAGCTTGAACTCTAGTAAATATTTACTTGAGTAAATATTCTCTGCCTCTCTCTGGGATTTTTAGCTTGGACTTGGTGCACATGGCTTTTGGAAAGAGTGGAAGGGGAAAAAAGAGAGAATAAGTGGCTGTGTCATATGGGCAACCTCCCCTGATCAAGAGGAGCAGGATATAGATACTGAGGGTGATCAAGGGGAGCAGTTCTTCAGTGTGTGTAATTTAGGATTAAGTTCCTGCTGATTAAGGTCTGCTGAGGCACACCAGGTGATAATTGTGCTTCAGAAGTTACTGATGCTTGTCTGAACCCCAGGTTCAGGGCAGGGGCTCAGAGCGAGTATTCCCTTTCCTCTCCTCCTCTCCCTCCCTGAAATCTCCCAACTCACAAATCAGCAGCCAAAGGAAATTTGTACATTTGTACAAGGAATTTGCCTTGCAAAGAGAGCTGCTCTATCCCTGTTTTGGATGCATCCCATATATTGCACCTTCCTTTGGCACCTCTGGCACCGTGTTCCCTGTAGTGGGTAATTTCTGCATCCCTGTAATTTATCACTCACCCAGTTTTGGCTTGTGCAGCAGAATCTGTAAATCAGATAAAACATTGCTGTGCTTGCATAGTGAGTACCACCTATGGGTATTTCATGTTATGTCTTCAACAGCTCTTAGGTGGTTTTTTTTGGGGGGGCGGGAACATTAAAGGGAATAAAAACGCCGTGTAATTCTCAGGGAGACCTTTTGCATTTGGACTTGGCAGGAAATAACTCACTAAGAACCAACAATCTGCCCATTCCCACTTGTACTGGGAATGTCTGCTGTGGGGAGCATCACAGGGGTGTGGGATAAACACCAGAGGCAAGTGCTGGTGGAACTCTTGGATATGTTGCCTTTCCCACTTCATCTGGAAAGGTGCAGAGAGTTAATGTGCTTTAGGATTTGTTTATTTATTTATTTATTTATTTATTTATTTAAGTTCAATCTGATGGATTTAGGCTTCTCCATTATCCATGTCAGTGTCTAATCCTTTGTTGAATCAGGAGCAGGATGCAGTCTTTGTTTGCTCCAATTTAATAAATCATGAGAAAGGTTGGGAGGGGGGTGATAGTTTCTGGATCTTTTTGCATCACGAAGTGGTTCATCCAAAGCCTCATTAAACTAATCTGTCCTGCTCAGAGGTAAGAACCTGAAGGTAAATGAAAAAAATCTAAGATGGAAAACAAACAATCCCTTTGTTTAATGCAAGTACCAATTAAAACTTAGGTGTGTGATAGTTCCCTTTGTTGTTTTGGGCATTTTTCTGCCTTTGTGAGGAGGTGGGTGTGTTTTTCTTGCTCTTTTTTATTCATTTGCATTATAAAGTCAAGTTGTGACATCACTCTGGAGAGCCTTGTTAATTTGTGTGATATCTATTTATTTAAGTGAAGGCTTTAAACTTGGGAGGTGTAGCTTGAAAGCAACATTATCAATTGTTCTCTGTTAAACTTCTTCCTGAGGTTTCACTTTTCTACTTTTATTCCATATTTGTCACTTTTTCACTGCAGTTCCTGGGCAGCCACAGCTGCTCTGGACACCCTGTGCCAGGGCCTCACCACCTGCACAGGGAAGAATTTCCTCCTCACACCTGATCTAAACCTTTCCTCTTTTAGTTTCAAGTCATTCCCCTTTATCCTGTCACTGTCTGTCCCTGTAAAAAGTCACTCACCACCTTTTTTATAAGCTCCCTTTAAGTACTGCCAGGCCTCAGTGAGGTCTCCCTGGAGCCTTGTCTTCTCTGCCTGTGTCACACAGTGGATTTTGGATTGGGATTTGTGCATTCAAGTGAATAAACAGATGCAAAACTTGGTTTTCTTCTTGTAGTTCAAACTGTCAGAGCTTCTGGGGACAATATTGCACGAAAAATCACTGTTGGCTTTGGTGTTGGAGTTTCTGCCTTTCGGGGGCTGATTCATTTTGGGGTTTTTGTTTAATTCTGTTGTTTGAGGAGCTCCAGCAGAGCAGTGGTTAGAGATCAGTGCTGTAAAATGCAAAACACTTTATCCTGTCAAAAACACACGTGTGTTGCTTGAGTCCTACTGATCCAGAGCAGAGTGCTTTATATTACAGAAAGGAACATCAATATGATTGAAAAGATTTGAATTAAAATGGGAAATCTGTCACTCCAGAGTAAAGTAAGACTGCCAGTAAATGACGATATTTTGAAATTTAGCTTTAAAGTTTAGGAAAATGAGGTTGTTGGGACTGCAAAATCATACAGCACCACCAACATGGAAATAAGGGAAGAGGCAGAATCATTACATCTTCCTGCCTTGCTGGATCGAACTGAAATGAAGGATGTCCAAGGAAAGGGCTCCTGAGGCTATAAAAAGACTTTCCTCAGATGTGCTTCCTTCTCTTTTTGCTGTGCACTTACAAAGGATGTTCTTGTATCTTACCTAAATAGAAATTAATCATTAAACAACTGACAGAAATTCTAACTACCATTTATTTAAGACCAGCTAGTCTGTGTGTGCTTTTTGTTGTAGTATTATGGGGTGAAAAAAACACCTATATAGTCCCAATATAAGGAATTAATTACCTGCAACCTTGCTGCTGCAAAGATTTTCTTTGTTTTGATTTAAGTTGTATCAAAGCTTCAAGGTGTATTATTTGCATCCAGAACATCTGAACACAGGAATGACTTTGAGCCTGAGGCTTAAGGGATGTTTGTGCTTCTCTGTGAAGCTTAATGTAGTATCAAGGTTTAAGAATTGTTGTGTATGTGACATGTTCATTCATTTTTGTGAAAGGAAAGAAGGAATATAGGAAAAAGGGAATAAAGATGCTGAAAACATCCAGTTGCACAGATCTGTAAACTGTAAAGCTTAGCAGTGGTAAAGATGGGATTATTGTTTCTGAAAACATGCTGCAGTAATGAACTCTGCTTTGGAGACCGTGATAAGTCCCTTCATACACTTTCTCATTTTGAGATGAAAACTGCTAAGCAACAGAAGAGTTTAGCTGTGTACTACTGGCAAGATTTTTTTCTGATTATTTAGGAAGGTAATTGTAAAATCACTGATGTTGTTTTTTTTTAAGAAACAACAGTAAAACATGATTCCAAAGCAAAATCACCATTTTCTAGACTTGATAAAGTTCTGAAATATTTGTTGAAATAAACATGAAGTATTTCCATCTAGCTAAATCTTTTCATTTGTGTATTTTATATCTTCAAATTGAACTTATTGTAACTCAAGGAGGGGAGATTT